>NW_023276806.1:3585697-3885697 GCF_003668045.3 Cricetulus griseus
TTTAGGTGGCTGGCTACTTTGCTTTTCTGACCTTCAGCTTTAACTCTAAAATCTGTCTCTGGGTTTTTATTATTAATACCAACTAGATTTGTGCTACATCTTCAACATAGGGTTTCTCTGTGTAGCCTTGACTGTCTTGGAACTTGCTTTGTAGACCAGGTTGAACTTGACCTTACAGAGTTCTACCTGCCTTGGCCTTCTGAGTGCTGAGATTAAAGTCATGTGCAACTGACCATTGCTCAGCTTCCTGTGTAATTCTTAAATATCTATCCCTCGTCACCATAAGGGATATAATAAGGTGCATCAATAATATTTTGTTAAAAGATAAAACTTTTTAAATGATGGAAGGCTTTTATTCAACATGAAAATTTTTAGCATGTCCAGTAAAAACCACTCAATGGACTCACAAGCAAAACTGCACGAGAATATGATTGCAATTTCACCCCATACCTTTGTTGTGTGTCTGGTAAGTAGATGAGTGCTCTTTGAGAAAATTTGGAAAGCAAACATCATTCCCCTCCAATGTCCATTTCCACCTATGAAGCCAAACCAAGGAGGCAGAGGAACAGAACCAGGCAGGTACACCTGAGTATCCAGACAAGTCTCACTTAGAAAACCTGAGGACTGAGCACACCGGGTGGCTCTGACACATTCTGCACATTCACTGAGTGCTGGTCATAGACAGGAAAGCAAGGAAGCTGCTCAGTAGCATGGAAGTTTTGCTCCTGAACCCCTCTTCTGGTAATGATCTGGTTCCTTGAAGACCCATTCACAAACCGTCTTTGCATGAGTCTTTTGACATTTTGCCCCTTGTTCCTTAATCTGTTAGACAGAAAACAACACAATCTAAAGACGGTTTGATTTTTCAAAGTGTCAGCATGTCAGCCCAATACTGTAATATTCAGCTTAGTATTTGAAGTTATCAAGCCGTTGTCTTATTGGGACAGAGGAGTTGCTTTCTCAAATGACTTTGGCTTTTGTCTCAGCTATTCTTATGGGAAGATAGATCTGTTTCCCATTTCCTTTTACCTGTAACCCAAGCCTGTGAAATGGACTCCATATCTGTCCTCCTGCTCCTTCCTCCTCCTCCTCTCCCCTTTCCTTCCTTCCTTCATCTTTTTCTTCTTCCTCCCCATGCACCTTCAGTCTCTTAAACCAGAGAAGTAACAGATAGAACAAAGAGAAATCTCATGTTTAGGATCACTCTGAAAACAGGTGTGAATGTGGAAAAACCAACTATATTAATGATTTAGGAAGGGTTATGGGCTGGACATTCTTATTTTGGCAAGATCAAGAAAACCATTGTTTTCCCCACTTGGCTATGTTCAATGTCACAACTGGTTTATCTGGTGAAGATACTGGTTTTGTTCTTGACTAACATTTCATAGATAGTACACCGGTGTTTTCATCAGGTAATATTCTTGACAGGAATTTTATCCAATCACAATTTTATATAAAAATATATAAACAGAATAAACAATGAACTACTTCACAATCTGCCTTGGATCATATCTTCAATTATTAAAGTAATTAGTGAAACAGAATCATGATAAAACCTCAGCTTTAATTTGAACTTGTCCTTGAAGCTACTTCCTGACCCATTTTAACACATTTGCCAACAGAGCATTCTGTAAGAAAGGAGGCATTGTAGGCTTTGTGTTTAAGGTGACTTTTTAAAAAGTTAATTTACTTTAAAAAATCATTCTGACTCATATTCCTTTCGCTAGATAAATGTTCTTGAACATATTGATACATTCACTTCTGTTCATTATAGTTTTGGGAGCCTTTGTCCCTTAGTAAGATATTTTATAAGGCTTCCTTGTTTTTGCTTTTTTTCTACTCTGCTATAATGTGAACTGGAATATAACTTAACACTGTTTTTTTAAAAAAAAATATTCAAAAAGAATGCAATATATCCACTTGAATTTAATTTTACCTTAAAACTATGCATGTTCATTGACCAACAGCAAAACATTTTTAAACTCTCTAATACAGTGAAAACATGAATAAATTTCTCAGTGTTTTCCAATGTCTGGGATATTACTCTGTGAGACTGAAGGGCAGTAAATCAGCACTCTTGGAAGTTCTTAAAGTTTCTACTTTGTATAACACTCCTGGCTGTGAAACTCAAATGACACATGACATGAGAAGAGGGGCTCTGGGCAGTAAAAGATTTCCTCACCATGACAAATGCTGACTGGACTGCTACTGTTGCAAAAGTTACCTTTAACCATTAGCTTGGACACAGAGATAATAGGAACAGCACTTTCTACTGCGCTGTAGCACACACAGGTCTATGAGCAACAAATGCCATTTTTCTTCTTCACATAAGACATTTCATGTATGTGTTGCTTCAGAGGAAAGTCAAGATTACTCGGCCTGTGTGGCCCTCGCTCTGACATCAGTTTCTCTCTAGGAAAGCCCGCCATCCTTGTGAGTAGACACACTACGTGGTTACCAATTTCCACCTCACTCACAGGCTGGCACACACAGCTCTGCCCAAGCCACAGTAACTTATTTCACCTGAGTTTATTCTTCACATTATGAAGAAGCTGTGCACTGTGAGGCTGAGGATTGGGTATTTGTAACCTTGTCTCTCAAGCTCCCATGGTTGTGCCAGCCTTGACCAGGTCCTGGGTTTCTGGTGGGTGATTATGACAGAATTCAAAGGAACAGGGGTCAAAGCTAGGCTCTGTCTGGGTGGCACTGTCTGCTTTGGAATCTTAGGTACAAACTTCCCACACAGTGGCTTTTCACCCATCCTTGGGCCTCGGCCTAGGCCTGCCTCTTACATGGTGACTGCAGAACCAACATCTTAAATCCAGTTTAATCTACTCAATCATCGCTGTAGCCAACGTCTGGTGTCTTTCTCTATACTCATCATGGATGTCACCCTTTGGGTTACATAAATGAATACAGAAAAGTACTTTCTTTTGGCTCTGGTGAGGGGGAGTTGTCACCACTATGTTCAGTGTTCTTGTAGAAACAACTGAGGCACAGTCACCCTGAGTTCAATGTTGTTTCATTCTGGTTCTTAAGTGACCACACAAAATTGTCTGCTTGATTGGATCCAACAAACACAAAGGGGAACCCTGAGAGGCAAAGAATCCTTTTTTTTTAATGAAAGTTTCAGGGGTCAATTTTTAATTTAACCAAGACTCCATTGACCTTTCGACTCCAATACATAAATGTTTGTATTTCTAACAAAAGTCTGTGCTTTCATCATGCCATGGCTATGGGTTATGTGAAGCAAAGCAGGTAAAGTTGAAAGCCTTCTGCTGTGCCCAAACTGTGGCAGGGTTTTAAATTTAGGTCATTTTAACATATTTATTAGGTGTCTTCTATGCTTCTGATTCCCTGCTATCTAGGACACAATCCTCATATTCCCCAAACTCAGTCTGGAGAATTTATCATGCAAATAACTTCACCGAAGGAGGGTGAAAGACAGACACCAAAATGTAACATGGAAGCCTCCTTTAACCCAGCTCAGAGTAAACCACAGATGTCACTCATGAAAACATTGATTGAAACACCTATATTTGTTATCACAGAGTTAAGTTCTGTTTTCTGTGGACACTGTGCTGCTTCCTGCAGACACAGTGCTGCTTCCTGCAGACACAGTGCTATTCCTGGTAGGTGTTTGATTCTTAAAGCAACAGAGAGCCAGACAGAGCTCATGACTGAATACTCCTTCATGATAAAATTATGGCCTAGTAATTAAGTGCATATTTCTAAAACATAGCATAAGAATGAGAATCCTGTGAACTTTTAGTAGATTTTAAAAAACAAAAAGGAAAAATGGCCAAGTGTGGTGGAACACACCTTTAGTTCTGGAATTTTGGGAGTAAAGGCTGGCATATCTCTTGAGTTTCAGGATATCCATGTGTACACAGTAAGTTCTAGGGCAACCAGAATTACACAGAGAAATGCTGTCTCAAAATAATACTAATAATAAATGAATAATAATAGCAATGATAGAATGTAATGGAGAATAAAAAGAAAGTAGAATTGAGAAGATAGCAATTCAGATTTGAGTGCCTCCTTCATTTCACCCAAGAAACACTGACTAGATTGCTTCCCAACCTAATTACATGGAACAGGATATAAGAGTCTCACAATCCATCTAAACACATCTGGATTGGGTTGTAGGTCAACAGTCACTCACTCTTTAAATAAATGAAAAATATCATAGGTAAAGAGGTGCTCAACGCACCTGGCCTAGGGGCACATCCACCCAGCACACACAGTGGGGTGCAAAGTATCCACTCTCTACTCTTGAGAACAGAGGTTAGGGTTGGGTCATGGCCAGAGGAGGATGGTGTGTGGGAGAGAAAAACGTCTCTCAAGAAACATACTCAGCGCAGGAAATAATCAAACCCAGAATTCATAGTAATTCCACGGAGCCAAGACAGTTCTCCCACCACCATGAGGTTGAAGTCAATTGAAATGGGCCTCTGCCTCATTCCTAAGCCAACAGATGTGACCAAAGAGACGTAAGCCCCTGTTGTATCAGAAAAACAATTGAAGACAGAGCTCACTCTCCCAAGCTTGCTCTGTCATGGGGATTGGATCAAAGAGCTCCAGAAATCAGGTTCGTATGTGGAAGGCAGAGGACTTGAGGGCACCGAGAGTGCCAGAGACAGAGTTTCTAGAGGAGAATTAAAATGTTTTATGTTAATCTAACAATATTCTGTATATTTATTGCCTTGTTCAACATTTCTTGTTCTACATAAGAAACGGTGATAGTTACCTGTGCCCAAGTTCAGAAACAAAGGGAAGTTGAGAGCCTTTCTTGCACGTGAGAACCTTAGATAAATCTTTGTATTGAGTTTTTAAAATCTTGGGTTAAAAGGTTCACCAAAGACACACATCAATTGATTTCCCCTAGGAGTCTGGAAATGGGGCTTTGGATTGGGCCAATTTCACATTTTCTTAACAGAATGAGGATGTGGACAGTTAATAGGTGTGCTGTACTTTAGTGTGAGTGTTTTCCTGAATTTGTCAAGAGTTACTCAAGTTCAAGCAAACCCAACAGAAAGCAACACTCAACACACAATTATACAACATGCTTGGGGAGAGTGACAAGGAAAATTCTACTTGGTCCCTCACTCTCTGAAGTCACTTGTTTTGTTGCTGCCCCTTTAAAGTGAGCAGTGTAATCATGAAAAGATGACTGTGTAGATCTTGCAAACAACCTGGGAACTGTTTCCAACTAAATACAAATGACCTCTTAGTACCAGGCATTATAAGAAGGCTTCAAATTTGACACTCAATTTGAAAAGCATCCTGATTAATTCTGGTTGTACCTCCTTTATATGTTACTAGAAGATGCTGATTGGGATTGTGAACATTTTTGTTCTTTGTCTTCTCCTTATACTATAGTTCATTCCTTTAAACTTTCAGACCAGTAGTAGTTCTACATATCATCTATCCATCTAAGTTCCTATCTATACATCTATCTTTTTATATATCCATTTATATGCCTACGAACTATCTATATTATATATATATATATATATATATATATATATGCCTCAATTTGTCATCTGTCTACACCTCTACCTATTTCTTCTCTTTATCTATGATTTATGTATCATATATTTATATATGCACCTATCTCTAATATCTATATATCACCTACCTCTCTATTTGTCTCCCTATCATCTATCTATCTATGAATCTATTTATCTATCAGCCATCTACCTATCTTTCATATATCAATCCTCCATCTATCATGTTTCTATATAGTTACCTAACAGCCAATCAACAATCTATGCATCTATTTATCATATATTTCATATACATGTCTCAATTTGCTATTTATCTATGCCTCTGCATACCTCCTCTATTTATCTGTGTATTATTTGTACATCATATATGTATATATACATCTATTTATCATTTATTTACCCATCACTATGCTACCTATCTATTGTCTGTCAATCACCTATCTATCTGTATCTGTCTATGATCAATAGCTGTCTATCTTTGCATCTATCCATCTATCTATTTCCATAGCATTATGAACATTCATACAGTAAATGAAAGAAAAAAATGCCTAGTACTGAATTTTTCAAGTTTTTCACTAAATCTAAAATCTACTTTAATGTTTTAAGTTTTTCATTAGGTGATTAATTTATTCCTCATATCTGGTTTTCATATTTAAAAACCTTCCAGTATTTCAGCTTTAACCTTTCCCCAGATTGTGTATCTTCAATCTGGGCTTCACTGTGGGCTTGTACATGGACATTTAAAATTTTGCATAAATAATTGTCTCATTTAATGTAACACAGCCTTGTAAATTAATTTTCAAAAGTCATTCACAATTAATTGATGAGAAAAATAGAGATTCAGGGGCAGTGCTCGATGGCTCAAAGGTCATCATGACCTATCTAATGTCCCCTGCTTTTTGGTTCATTGTTCTTTCCACTAGGTCCTTGGGGGCCACAGATACATGATGTGTAGATACAGGAAAAGCACCTCATCCCTAAATATAAAAATAGCACAATGTTGTCTTCCTCACAAGAGCCATTGTTCATCCTCTTCCCAGCATACACTGTTTCTACACCTGTGTGTTCTTCTCAGTCATTCTGTGTTCGAGGACAAGGAGTGTACATCTCTCTAATCAGCCTTCTAACAGCATTCTTACCTTACAACAGGGTTACCATTCTTTGTTTAAGAGACATCACAACAAATATATGAGGTGTAACAAAGCAGGATGTGTAAGCAAAGTTTTTCCTTGTTCTGTTCCTCATTAGTTCACAACACACACTAAATCACCCCCCACATACACACAGAGAGACAGAGAGAGAGAGAGAGAGAGAGAGAGAGAAGCCAAACCTATAAACATGATTATATTTGAAAAGTTATGAATATTTCCTGACAGGATACCCCTATCCTTTAGTTTAACTTCCATGAGATAGGGCTCAGACGAATACTCAGAGAACAGTTCACAGGTGTCTCTACAGATCACTGGTAACACAGAAGATACTGCCAACAAATGTTGGACACTCCTTTTCTTCCTCACTCAGACAATTTCACAATAATATAAACTAATGGAAGCTATACTTGACAAATGGATTTGATTTTTGAAAATGTTAGGTGAATTTTAAAAAATTGAGATTTCAGTAAGAAATTTTCCTTAAGAGAGTCACCTTAAAATAGAGCAGAATTGTGCATTCACCACTGAAGAATGGCCATACTATAGTATGCTCCAGTAAGGGCTGGCATTCAATGTCTGTGTTTCTCCATACAGAGCCATGACCAATGTCTGTGGCCACATGGCAGTGTTGTCATTTGTTCCATTTGGTTGCCAGAAAACGAAACACAAACTCTGTTTCCTTTGTCTATGGAGAGAACTGAACAATGTCATTCACTGATATATTATTTATGAAGTGTCGTACTATGCACAAATGAGATACAGGCAAAGAGAAGAAGTCTGAACTCTGATAAACAGTTCCCTAGGGATGATTGTTCAGAGACTCTTTTTGTTTTGTTTTGTTTTTTTGAGACAGGGTTTAGCATAGGTGCCCTCAAAGCCATCACATTTATTTTGAGTTTATAAACCCTGCCAAAGGGGTGTGAGCTGCATTTATTTTTCAATTCTAAGCTGTGGACTTTCCTTTTCTTTTTCTCTAGAGATGATACAAGTTCTTAGCACCTTAAATGTCAGTAGTTGGGAATAAAATGTTTACTCAGTTTCCCTGTACTTGCAATTTGGGTTCAAATGACTTTAAAATCAACTTTTCAATCTACAAATGAGAAGGATGTCCCTGAAAAGAATAAAGTATAGGATTCCTAGTGTCATTGTCCTTGACAGTAACTAATTAATTTCCTCTAGGTTCTATGTTGAGATATATAATATGTAAGGGGATTGTCTCTAACTGATGGGCTAACCCCTATAAAGATGCAGGGCTCTAGATGACAAAGACAGTATTTCTGATACAATTCAAGTTCTTTTGCTATTTTTGCATCATTATTTTTCTGAAGTTGATTTGTTTTCTTGTCTTTTTAATAGCCCATGTCACAGCAACTGTCCCCAGCATGCCTTTATTTGGAATTAATAAAAATGAGTGGTAACGATGAAGAAATACATCGTTACAAATTTCCTAAGAATACAAATTTCCTAAGAATGAAGAGGATATTTGGATCATCATATAGAGAGATGAGCAACCAATTATGAATTCACAAGTGATACTCACAGGTTCAAATACCTTTCGATCTGTTTTAAGTTAAGGATAACAGTTTGATATGACTTCATTCACAAGTGTGGACTCTCAGAATGTAAGAAAATTCAGGATGATGAATTGGAAGCAGACACATGAAGTAAATGAGTCTGGGATGAGGGGCTAGGGTTTGAAAAATCTCATATTCTACATTGGAAAAGATGGAGTAGTATCTTGGTGACCAATTATGTAAGCAGAGGCACCACTACAGGCATTTAGAATGGCAGCAGGAAAGTTCAAGGCCACATGGCCATGTCCTCATCTCAGGCATGACTCAGAAAAACAATATTCAGCTGAGATCTGGAACGCAAAGTTGAAGAGGAGAGAATGCTGCACCATGAAATAGTCACACTCACTCATATGTTCTCCAAGGGACCATTGAGGACCCACTGGGGAGATCCCTGGAGAAAGTGCATGCTCCTTTCCATCAAGGAGACTGTGTTCCAAATGCATTTCACATCTGAGTAGGTGCTGGTAGTAAAGAGACAGATAATATATGTGTATTCTACATTCTATCATCAAAGCAGGAAATTACGTTTGACAACACTCAACTGTAAACTGAAGATGAAGATGCTATATTTAAGTTACGTTGTTAACTGGATGAGACTGGGCAACTTACAGAAGATAAATGCAAGCCCAGGCACACACTCACACACACTCTCTTTTTTAATTTGATTTTTATTATTGTTTTGGGCAGCGTGGGCATATCACAGACAACCCTGTAGAGTAGATTTTCTCCACCAACCTTGGTGGACATTCCAGATTTTTAGTTCACATTTGCAGCTGGGAGAGACAAACACCTTTACCCATCAAGGCATAATGCCAGCGCCAAAATATACAATCTTGATATACTTGGAAAAAATAATGTAGTCTTCCCTAAATTTTGTACATTTTAAAACATAAATATTTTCAAGTACCTGATATATTGGAGCTTTTCTACTTCTTTTTCATAACTTTTGAGTCACAGCCTTTGAACTAACTTCCAATGCCTTTGTGTCAATCAAATCAAAGAGATCAACTCAGAAAGCCAAATCATAAAGTAAGTAAATGTAACTGAAAATGGTTGCAATAGTGGCTTAGCAAAGGTCCAATTCACCTGGTTTTTTTTTTTCATTTTTAATTTTTTTTAAATTTCATTTTGCATTTCAACCACAGTTATCTCTCCACACCTCCTCCTGACTCCTTTGCCTCCCCTCCTAGCCCACCTCCAGTCCACTCCTCCTCACAGGTAAGACCTCCCATTAGGAGTCAGCATAATCTGATGCAATAGGTTGGGGCAGGGTCAGGCCCCTCTGCCATGCGTTAAGACTGAGCATGGCATCCCACCCTAAGGGCTTCAACATGTTAGCTCATGTACCAGGTTTGTATCATGGTTCTACTGCCAGGGGCCCCTCTGTTAGTCAAAGCTTCACAAAAGTCTCCCACATAAAATGGGCCTAGTTCAGTCCCCTGGGGTCTCCACAGTTGTACATCTAGAGTTAATAAGTTTTCATGAGCTTCATTCAGCTGTCTCTGTAGGTCTCTCCATCATGATCTTGACCTCACTTGCTTATGTATTCCCTTCTCCCTCTCTTTGAATGGATTCCTAGAGCTTGGCCCGATTCTTGGTTGTGGACTTGTGTGTCTGGTTCCATCAGTTGCTGGATGGAGCCTCTATGATGATAGTTGGGGCATGCACCCATCTGATTACAGGAGTAGGCCAGTTCAGAATCCACAAGGAGGAGCCCAGTGCAGACTCCTAGTAATGGTGGGGAGGATGCCCAAGCTGGCTCACCCTTCTTATTAAAGGAAGCTACTGTTCTTTGACTGTCCTGCTCCTGTTGTTTTGTAGTTGGCAATGCTGACTCAGATTTTCTTGCATGGTTGTTTTCCTGACCTTGCCTTAAATGCCAGCAGATCAAATTACTATAATACAATCACTACAGTTTTGTCAAAAATGCTCATGGGAAAGCCTAAACCTTCTTTTGCAGGCAAGATTTATAAGATGTGAACAAAACACTACTCTGTAAATGATGAGTTAATTATCCACATCACCTAGTACCTGAGCCATGGTGAATCCTTCTTGTAGCCACAGGGGTGTCTGCTCATGTCACAGATATGCCAGCAAGGGCCTGAAGCCTCTGAAGTCTGCACTGGCCATTCTCAAACAGTATCCAAAATGCTTTCTTTGTTTTACCATATGTACTCCTCCCTCTCCCTCTCCCTCTCCCTCTCCCTCTCCCTCTCCCTCTCCCTCCCTCTCCCTCTCCCTCTCCCTCTCCCCTCTCCCTCTCCCTTTTTGTCTCTCTCTCCCTTTTCGTCTTCCTTTCCCTTTCCCTCTCTCTCTCCCTCTCTGGGAAATGCCGGACCTGCAACACCTTTGCCTGCTACATGATGACTGCTCAGCATCTCCGCAGAAAAGAGATTTCCTCTTTGTCCCTGCTTATATCCTGATTCTACCCAGATTCACCACTTCCTGTCTGGCCAATCAGTTCCTGTTAGGACAATTCAGTAATTATATTTTAAAAATTATAAGAAAGTTTTTAAATGTCTTAAACTTTAAAAGAGATATGTGGATGGAGACACAGGGAGCCATGCAGTAAAATAGATAATTCTGTATTTCACCTTCAATGACAGAGACTATCCAGGCAGGAACAACATAGGAAAGGGATGTTAACAACTGTAGAACAGGCACTTGTCACACATATACAGAAAGGGTGGTCAATCCAATACCAGCAGAATACACATTCACAAGAGAGTCACAGACCATTTCATACCCTACAGCACAGGCTGAATCATGAAAATCATAACAAATTTAACAGAGAACCTAATGAAAGATCTTTCTGACACCACAAAAGGGAGCTAGAAATCAAGGAAAAAATAACTCTAGAAAAGTCGTAAGTATATGAAACATAAAAAGAGGGTCCTGATCAATAGATCAGAAGACAAAGCATGACTAAAGGAAAAGTTTAAAATTGGCTACAAATAAACATAAATGTAAAGGAAACCCACCAGGATACCATGCCTCGGTGTGTGTGATTTTGTAAACAGAGTGCAGGAGAAAGTTAATGGCAATATAAACTTGAGTCAAAAGGAAGGCTCTGGCAATACTGGAGCTACATCTCAAAAAAAAGGCAGGAAAATCACCAGGTAAATGCAAAGTTGGAAGAAAAAAGAAAACAATGCTCTTCACACCCAAACCAGAGGACAGCCAGAGAGTCCATATGATCAGTAACAATTGATTTTCTGTGTAAATTTAATAGAAACAAGTAGAATGTTAGAGTAAGGAAAATAAGCATAACGAAAACATGAGAAAAATGATTAAAACTGATACCACAGAAATATAGAGTATGGCAGTTATAGGAACTATTTTAATAAAAAACAAGATAACTTGTAAAAAATAGAAAAATGTCACCTACCAAGACTAAAACATTTACAAAGTATAAATAGATTGACTGTAGAAATGACAGCAAGGAAGTGTAAATCCACGTGGGGCGTTTTCTGTGTGACATCAAGCTTTGACCTCTACAAGCATACACCCAGCTACATGCACATGTGTACACACATACACAAATGCAGACAAGCATGACCACATGCATGCATGTAGATAGACAGACGCAGACAAGCATGACCACATGCATGCATGTAGATAGACAGACGCAGATAAGCATGACCACATGCATGCATGTAGATAGACAGACGCAGACAAGCATGACAGGCACATAGGTATGCATGCACATGTGTAAACGACACAATGACACACACATGTAGACACGCACAAACTCATGTACATTTGCAAAGAGTGTAAGCACATATGCACATGTTTCTACATGTACATTTACAGCAGGTGTGAACAGACACATGCACAAAAGCAGACGCACATACCCTTGCACACTAGTCTACAGTGCTGTGATGAAGTGGGGTTGAAAACACATGACCAGTGACAACCCTATGTTATTACAGGAGCGGGGCCTTATGTATGCATGTGTGTGCTAGTAGTAGCTGACTGAGTCATCTCTCTCTCTCTGTATCTACATTTAAGCAGACTGATGGTAGTTCCTAATATGAAACGTGTTGAAACTCCATGAGAGTGAGTCTAAGATAGTTTCAATTTAAAAAAAAAAAGAGAGAGAGAGAGTGTTTGTGAGATGATGGTTACATTTATTAGCTTCATTTAACTACCAGGGTATGTTCTATACAATTAATATACATAATATTTTACTTGTGAATTATCCAAGACAAGGTCTCATGGGCCCCTGCATGGCATCAATTGACTATGTAGCTAGCAGTGGCCTTGGCACTGTGGCTCTCTGGCCAAACTCCAGAAAGAAAGAGTGACTGTTGATGCACACAGCATACTGTGTTTGTCATGAGCCTATAATGTAGCCACATTATAGCTGTGAGAACAGATTTGCTTTTATACCTACCATAGTGGTTGCTGTCTCCCATGGCAAGTTTGTTTCCTTCACTCTTCATTTACTAATTTTTTGGCCATGTATGAACATTTAGTAATATTTTTAAGTCCATTTGCACATATTTCCCAAGACCTATCATAAAATCTCTGTGTCTATGCCCTCCCAGAGCCAAATGTAATTTTAGTCAAGTAATTAACATCAGTTAGAAAAATTATCTCCTCACTCACTATGAAATATTCATATGTCTAGGTCCTTGATAGGAAGAAATACCTGAAAGAATATAAAAGCCGAATATTAATTTTGAATGATGAGATATAGGGTTCAGAATTTTCTCTACCTCATAAAGAGCATATCCAATTAGGAATCTTAGCTCAGGGGTCAAAGGACTGTGACCACAAAACCGTTTCTTTGCTAATGCTGAAGATCACAGAAAGAAAGGGATGAGGAGACATGAGAGGAATCAGGAAGCGCTCTCCCGTGGACAAGGAAGGCTCACAAAAGTTGGCCATGCAGGCCCTCTGGGAATTCATAAAGAAGAACAGCCAAAACTATCTCATTGGAATTTATTAAATAGTCAACTGTATTATTAAATCACAATGAATCGTCTGACCATCATATGGCAGCCATAAGATCTGTCACCCACTGTATTTTCAATTTTATACAGGCTACATTAGACCTGTTTTTAGCCTGTACAAACAAACATAGACTTCTTAAGCCTTTAGACACCTTTTTTTTTATTATTATTCTTTGTGTGGCTGATCACCTCAATACGACTAATGGACACAAAGACTTAAAGAGTGGATGATTTTCTTAGCCTCAAACCCATTGTCTATAAATAACATCAAGTAAGTTACAAATCGTTATGTAAATTTATGGTGGGAATCCAGGAAGTAAAGCAGGCTGCAGCATGCTTCTGGTTTAGTCTAAGTCTACAGAATATAGAACTTTCAAGAATCAGAGACTCAAAAGCAGAGGTTTTCTTGTCTCTCTACTCCTCTATGTTTATTTTTGTTTTGTTTTGTTTTTTAACTCAGACCCAACCAACATTTAAACACTTAAATGTCTTTCAAGACATGGCCATATTCTGGCCTTCTCCTAAATGACGGCAAATTCATAACATATGACAAAAAAAGGAAAGAAAAGTATAAAAACAAATCTGCGACAGACTTGGTGGGCATACAGATGCCATGTTTTCATGAATGAATGGCTTCACTTTCCTGGTAGCATCACCCATGCCTAATTACTGGGTTGTGGATGGGAGCTTCAGTCAAGGCTCTGGCATCTAGAGCTGGGCACACATTTGACACAGAGGAATGAAACTTTCTGTTCAGTTGCAGTATCTGCTTTGGTCCCAGTTTATAGACCTCAAAGAGAAATCAAAGTAACTAACCTGTCATCTGCACAGGCAACATGCATCCATGAAACAGACACAATGGTTTAAAATGTTGCCTCATTAGTAACACATGCACCCTGCCAACCAGAGGAAATGACCCATAGCGAATAATTGTTATTTAAAACACAAATAAAACACTGAAATTATTAGAAATTTTACTGTTCTGTTATCTGAACAACTGCAGTGACCTTTTCTCTCACACTGTTATGCCTGCCCTTCACAGCCTTATGTTCTGGATCCTCAAATCCAACCAGCCTGAAGTATCATATTTTCATAAATATGCCTTACTAAAATGGTGCTGTTTCCTTCATGTCTTCATCTAATGCCCAAACAGTAGGATACAAAAGTTTACATAGCATTTATGTTGTGAATGATACTATAGAATCTGCATGTTATTAAATTAAACAGGAAGGTGTGGTCAGAGTACCCACCCTCACTGGGACATTACTGGATTAAAGCAGAGTTTGATTTGGGTGTCCGCTAGGTTTCTAACCCCAAAGGTCCCACAAGTAACCATGGAATATATATTTTTTTCAAATTTGTGTTTTATAACTCTGAGATTGAGGATGAGCGCAGTGACTACACAGTTTAATGTTTGTCCCCTGCACACTGCACAAGCATCTGGGCATGGGCAGCCAAGTTTTCCTAGTTCTCTTCTACCTTTCCACTGGGTGAATAGTTTTTTGTTTGTTTGCTTTCCAGCAGATTCTTCATCTAGTCAGTTTCATGATATTGTTCCTGGATAATATCACCAATAAATATCCCTACTGGTTTTCTGGCTGTGAGAACCACAGTGGACATGTAATTCTCCTCAGTGCCATTGTACATCAGTTGGCACTGAATTTGGCTGCTAATGGCCATACCTGTAGAACAGAAAAAACAAGCTCCTCTGTCATGAGCTCTTGTACCAATTTATAGGGAAGCCCCAAGTTTTCCTGTGACTAAGAGTGTCAGAGCGTTGGTACCAGAGACCCTACCTCTCCTGTCAGTGATGCAGTTTGTGTGTGTGTGTGTGTGTGTGTGTGTGTGTGTGTGTGTGTGTTTTATTTTGCTTTTCATTTTTTGTTGTTGTTTGTGAAATAGTTTGTTTAATATTTTAGCATAAAATTTGTCACTCTTTTTAAATTAAATTGTATAGAATCATTTTATTATCATTAATTGTCCTGACCTGCATGACATCAACCTGGGGCAAGACAGTCAGGGATAGGGAATGGGGACAAGAGACACAGAAAGAACCACCACAAGACAGGATCAAGTGGCAAACTTTACATTTTTCTCAGGCTAGCTTATATAGTCGGCAGAGCAGGATATGGGAGGGGTAGAATGGGTTATTTGTGAGCCAGGTGTTAGTGTAGGCAGGATATTAGAAAGCCACAAAGAGGATGTTTGGCAGGGTAAAGAGTTCATGAGTAATAGGTCCAGGAAGGGGTTGCCTATGTGACTGAGCCTGTGGGTGGAGGACTGGGTTGTTTCTTTTCTTGAGCTGAGGTTCTAAGGAGCTGTTATGTAAAGGTTAACTATGTGGCCTGCCAAGCATGGCCTAGGATCTCATGCAAAGCCCTGAGATTTGGCTCCCAACAATTAATGATGCATGCCTGAATGTGTGCATGTATGTGTGTGTGTGTGTGTGTGTGTGTGTGTGTGTGTGTGTGTGTGTGTGTGCTCTCTCACCAGCACATTTGAGTGTGTATGGATGCATACAACTGTGTATATCCAAGTATGTGTTCACATGAAAATGGCTGAAGGTACCCACATAGGACAGAGGTACTCGATAGCCTGGGACTGGAATTATAAGTGGCCCTGAGATGACTGACATGTATTCTGAGAATTTAACTCTTGATTGCTGAGCTATACTTCTAGTGCTCAACCTCCTCTTTTTCAGTTTTTTGAGAAAACAATAACTTGGATTTGTGAGTCTCAGAAATAGATCAAATGTCCTTGTCATCATAAATCTCACAGACCAATTCTATGATATGCCCAGAGCTCCACTGTCATGATGAAGACAGGAGACTAGGGTTTTCTATCTTCTCACTTAGTCTGAGATTTACTTTCTCTGAAGGAGATGATTCTCTTCAGGATAGCAGAATTCTCTTGCAGAGTCTTCCAATGTCCTGCCAATGGTTCTACTTTGTAGTCTTCCCCAGAGTCCTCCACCCCATTGGCAAACAAGTCAATTAGAAATTGCTTTTTTAAGCCAGGTGTTGGTGGCGCACGCCCCTAATCAAAGCACTCGGGAGGCAGAGGCAGTCGGATCTCTGTGAGTTTGAGGCCAGCCTGGTCTCCAGAGGGAGTGTCAGGATAGGCTCCAAAGCTACACAGAGAAACCCTGTCTCGAAAAACTACAAAAAAAAAAAAAAAGAAAAAAGAAAGAAAAAAGAAAAAAGAAAAGAAAAAAAGAAATTGCTTTTTTTTAAGTTTTTTTCTTTTTTGAGAATTCTATGCATGAGTACTGTATCTACATCACTTTTGCCCCTCTCTTCCACCAGGAACTACTTTCTTATCTTCAGGCATCCCATCACTTTCCATTAGGCACAGTGTAGTCCCATGAAGGCTAATGTTAAGGCATCAAAGAGAGAAAGACAAACAAACAAACAAACACAGTAAAACCCACCATAAGCCATTCACAGGCTTTTTCATCTACTGTGGAGCTGTTCTGGAGTTTGGGTTTCCTTTCTCTCCGACAATATCTGATCTTTCTAGGAGAATTAAAATGAGAATGGTGAAGTAGCCAGTGTGCTGATCTGTTCCTAAGAGAAACTATAGAGACATCGCAGAGAAAACACAAAGGGAAATTGAAAACAAACCATAGAAAAAAATTCTACACATAACCTCAGGGGGTAGGCAGCTTTTCCAAAGCTCTATGTGCAAGGCAGCAAAAGAGACTTGAGGAAAAGTTTAGAGGGAAAAAAAGCCAAGGAGTCATCAGCTTTTATTCCACTGGTCTGAGGTTGGGAAGAACCATTAACTCAACCCTGTAGAGCTTCAGCCTCTGGTTCAGACCCCACATCAGATGATCAGAGACCTGTGTTCATAAGGAATGACGACAAATAGCATGGGGCTAATTAGCTTCCTGACTGCTGCTTCAGAGGACAGTGATGAGAATGAGGTTTCATCTGACAACCATGCAGAGTGGGGAGCACTCAGAATCAGGATCTCCTTGCCTCGAGGCTCCAGCAGCATCTGAACTCACAGGGTCTGGAGTGGACTGCCCACTGGTCATGCTTATGTAAGGCCTGTGAGCTCAGCAGGGTAGGTACAGCTGCTATTTCCATCAACTTAAACAAAACTCAATTGCATGCTTTCCCTCCCAGTCCTCCATCCTGCCTCTCCTATTCAATCTCCCAAATTCTCAGCCTCCTCTTCTATAACCATTGTTAGATGTGCACTTGTGAATTAATAGATATATGAATGCAATTCTGATGAGTCAACTCAGTGTTGCCTGTATGTGTTTCAAGGTCTGACCACTTCATGTCAGATAACTAGTCATGAGGAATCCCTACCTAGTTATTGGTCAGGGAGTCTAATCAATCCTATCCCAAATACAGGCTTTTGCCTTGGTTGCTTTGGAAATTTGATTTTTTGTTTGTTTGTTTTTGGGTTATTCAAGACATAGTTTCTCTGTGGCTTTGGAGGCTGTCCTGAAACTAGCTCTTGTAGACCAGGCTGGTCTCTAACTCACAGAGATCCACTTGCCTCTGCCTCTGCCTCTGCCTCTGCCTCTGCCTCTGCCTCTGCCTCTGCCTCTGCCTCTGCCTCTGCCTCTGCCTCTGCCTCTGCCACTGTCACTGCCTCTGCCTCCCGAGTGCTGGGATTAAAGGTGTGTGCCACCACCATCTAGCCTGCCTACTGAAATTTGAAGGTGAGACTCTGTTGTTAAAGACATGACAATCTGAACACAGGACTTGGAGGAAACGACCTGGAAGCTGCATTCCCTGGAAAGGCTCTCACACCTTCAGAATGTGGTGTGATGTGCAAACTGGGCAGGGAAGAAAGCAATCAGTAGCACTTCCTATTTTAAAAGTTTTGTTTCCTTTTATATGTTATATGCATATGTGTAGGTCTCTATGTATGGCATATTTGTGCAAGTTCCTGTGGCGGATGGAGGAGGGCTTTAGATACGCTGGAATTACAGGCAGTTGTGAGCCACTGAGAGTTGAACTGGGATCCTCTGGAAAAGAAGTACTCATTCATGCTGAGCCATCTCTTCAGTCTCTTGAGCTGTGTGATTTTAAAGGCTGCTATTTGCTATGTGCTTGGTCTTTGACTAGTGTCTCAGAACATGACAGAAAGAGGCCCTAAATGTTGTTTTATTTATAGTGGAGATACACTTTTCTCCAGAGATGAAGAAAATTTCAATGTTCTAGAAACTTCTTCAATCACAGTCTCTAGATGAAGAACCTGTATAGTATGGTGGCCGCCTTGTGTCTGCTGTTGGGGTGTGGGCAATGTTTTGACCCCTTAGGCTAGTGAGCACCAAAGGATAATGTGCTAACGGTTTCCTCTCTGACTTTGCCTTTCTCTTTATTCTTGTTAAATTTCACTGTCTATGCAATAGATTTTTGGCAGGGACTACCCTGCACTACTCACTAATTTTGGCAAGTGACTAAAGATGACTGCAATGCTAAGATACTGTACTTACTGCAAAATAATAGATTTTAGGGATCTGAAAGCCAACTCCAAAGTAGCAGAAGATTTGAGAACCATAGTGCCTATAGAAAAAAAAATAGGACAGATAGACAAAGAATTGAACATTGTGTTTGCTAATGTTCTACAAAACAGTGGAGAAAGGGAAGCAGGAAATGTCTTCTAAGATGTGCAAGTCAGCCTAAATGTGAGAGTGTAATTCATTATTCTGCAGTTATTTAGAAAGACTTCATCCATGTTAAATTCAGATGATTCCTCTTGTCTTTACTTTTTTCTGACATCTCATACAGCTGTAGAACTCAATTATAAGTTTACCCACAATTGTAAATCAGACAACTTATTAATAATGGTTCTGGGAGTTAGATGTGAATACTACTTTTGAGAGCTGTTTTCACAGTAGGATGACTGAAGGTAGCAACAGAGTCTGGAGGTTTGAAAAAGACAGAAGATCAGATTCAGGAAGTTGACTTGTTCAGAAGTGATCTTTTTTGGGAAGAGGTAGAAATGTATAGCGAGCATGACACAATGCTTATGCCTACAAATAAATCACACGTTGGTCCAAGGGTATGCATACGATTTGCCTTCCTCAGCTGAAAAGGCAATAAACACAATTAGAGAAAGAAGCCTAGTGGCCCACTCTTTTCAGACATGGTGTAGCCTCACTGCATTCTCCACGAGAGTCAAGATCCCAAATTGCATTAGACTCAGATTAGATTTCACAACACCTGAGAATCCCCTGACAATCCAGTTCTCTCATTTTGAATCCTATTCCATATAAGCCACATGACTCATCCTTGTGCTGTTATTGCTAAGGTTGTTACAAGATATTGAGCTGGTGAATTCTCATTCCTGTGAAATATAATAATTCAGAGAGTAAATGCTGTATCATGTCCAGGTAACGCCGGGCATCCTGCTGTGGTGCACTGGAGGCAGAAATAACGAAATACAAATAGCAGCTGTGATTGACAGCATTTCCCACTCTTTCTGGATGTCAATGACCCTCCAATGCTTTACATTCATTAACTCACATGAATCTCCGGACTGCTTATGAGAGAAAAACTGACCATTCCCTAATTCAAAAGATGAGTTGAAGCACATTGGAATTAAACAACTTCCTGAATGCTAAAGTGTTATGAGGGAAAGCGGAAGGTTGGTTGGGTCCTTGTAGTGCAGCTCCAGGGGCTGAGCTGTTTACATTGTAAAACTGCCAGCACAGAAGATGAGTGTCACAGGAATCATGTGATTCAAGAGAGCAGAAAGACTTAGAGCAGCTGATGATGATATTTGTGAATCTCAGAGAAACAACAAATCTTCGTTCTTTATAATCATGGCTCAAAAAGTGCATGGGATCCTGTAGAAAAATGTACTTGCCATTTGTCAGGACTTCAGATTTGACTGGGTATCTTATGTTGTATCTGAGGACTCTCAATGGCAACTGATGTGGAGCTAAGCAGAGGTGGGTAGCTTTTCTGACAGAGTATAAATCCATGTGAGATGATTTGAAGATGAGTCCAGTGCGGGATAGGAAGACAAGCCCATGCTTTTACGCTTTCATGATGCATGGATTCCAGAGAATTTCTGCTATGGTTTTAGTGTGTCTTTTAAAGTTAATCAAGGGGACATTAAATAAAAAATAAAAAAAGAAATAAAAAGGAAAGGACATGACATGACTGCTCCTAGGTCATGTGGGGAGAGGCAGGGAAGAAAGAGATAAGAGAGGGGAGGGAACCAGGTGCAGCAGCCAGGAGGCCAAGGATACAAAAAAGACAAAGAGTGGCTCACCAAAATGTGTGGAGTATATAGGGAAAGGGCAGCCTAGCCTCTGGGCCAGAGAGTTCAGTTTAGGGGGAAGGGTTTGCCAGCCATGCTCTGTAACTGGTAGAGACTGAGGGAATCTTGGAGACCCTGGAGGCCAAGTCTGCTTTGATATGTTAAATAGGCACTTCAGCATTTGTGCTGGGTTTGACACTTAACAGATGTTAATATCCAAAGAGACAGTGCTCAGAGGGTGGGGGATGTAAGAGGTAGTGATTCCCTCTGTGGATCCACAGGCTACTGCCAATCTCAGGGTTACAACAGAAATGTGGATTGCTCACTCTAGCAAGGTTCCTGGGGGTTGTATCAAACTCCCTAAGGAGGAAGCCAGGGAAGGTTTAAGGATGGCAGCCATGTTCTCTATGTGGCCAGATGAGGTCAAGAGTTGACAAGAGCTCTCTAACTGGACATAGAACCCACTCATCCAGAGGGAAAGCTTGTCTGGTAGCACAATCCAGTCCAACTTCTCAGTGAAGCCAGGGATCTTGGGGGAGAATCTATGTTTACCACTTTCCTAAACCAGCAAAATCCCTAACTGCACTCTAAATATCTGTCCTCATATCCACAGATAGGTGACCCACTCCTCACCAAAGAGATTTCCCTTCTCAACAGGTAGAGAATATTTAGGAAACCACAGCCATCAAAATTGTGGAGCCCTGACCCAGTGGACACTTCTGTAAAACACCATAGCACCTAAGGCCCAGGGAACATCATGGAAAAAAGAGAAAGACATTGTAACAGTCAGAGGATCGGGGAGTTTGCTGTGAGATTGTGTCCTCTTCAAAATGTCAGAAGCTACACCCATAAAGTCTCGTCAATGGAAAAGGCTAAATGTACCTGAAAAAGGATTGTGACAGACATGCAAACTGGGGATAACAGGCAAAGCCCCACGCCACAGAGTACTACAGGAACCTAAGGAGTACCCAGGGTGGAAGAAGTGGTTTTCCCCAGAGAAGAGCATACCAATGGGCTATCCAATACTATTACACAGACTGAGCAGGTTGTACTTTTGTATGTAAGCGTATGTATTTATATAAAAATATTACAAATCATATGTGTGAATATGTTTATTAATATGCAATTAAGGAAAAAGAGGGGCCATGGAATTGAAAGCGAGCAAAGAAGGGTATATCAGACAACTTGGAGAGAGGAAAGGAATTAGGATAATGAAATAATCATATTGCAATCCTTTTAAAAAATATCTAAACCCAGTAGTGCAAGAGATCAACAATGGTAGACTCATTTGCTAACTAAACTGAGAAGATGAAAGGAGGGGAGAAAAAGGGAAGGGGGGAGAGAGAGAGAATGTTAGTTAAATCACAAACACAAAGGCAGAACATTATCTTGTTGTTGTCTTCACTCGGCCTGAAATCTCCAGCCAGCTGGTCTACCTCTCTGCAGCCTTTTCCCTCCTCCGTACTTTGAGGAAAGTTTTGTGAACTCTAGGGTTTTGTGAACCCTACTTTAACAGTCCTAATTAGAAATGTCTTATTTTCCCGTACAGATTATATGAAGACAATGGCTTTGGGAAATGAGAATCAGAATTATTTAAGAAAGCAGGATGGGCAGCAATGACCCACATAAAGCCAATTAAACGTTGTAGCAGTGGTCATCTGCAGATCTTGCTAATGGCAATGGAATTAATAAGATGAGCAGAGGTGGACACAAATGAGGGTGTGATTGTCAAAGACCTTGATGGAGAATGTAAGGGAAACTCAGAGGAAGAATTGGATTGTCAAAATTAGTACAGGACACTGACCCGTGTCTTATCTGAACATACTGAAGAAATAAAATACATACATATTTTATGTGCATAGGAAAATATATTTTCTCACTTGAAACTATTTACAGTATGGATTTAAAACAGTTAAATTCGGAATAAAAGTTTGTGAATTCAGTTTTGCACGGAGTAGGTAGGAAGAATAAATGAGATGTTTATTTGAAAGTGCTTTGAAAGCTTTAAATTGCCACTTGGATGCCATTGACCTCTTTTGTGGAGATCAATTTATTGGTACCCTAATGGATTTTTTTCCTAAATAGAAAAGTTCGCATCTGTTTCTAGACATGCATTTTTGAAAGAGGAATCAAGGGTCATGCTAAACTCTGACACAGATAAAATGCAGTTCATTACTGAGATAGATTCCATTACTCTTTACCAGATGTTCAGATTCCTGTCCCCATCCTGTCTCTGCTTGTGCTATAAGGATGCCTTGTTGAACTTTGAAGTGGCATTGAGACTTGCTTTGACTGACAGATGTTGAAGAGGTGTGTACTTCAGAGGGTCAGAGTTCAAGACTCTATGTCTTTCTTCCTTCTGTCACACTGGTGAGCAGTGGACAGAGCAGCAGTCATTCTGTCAGGATCCAGGGTGACAATGGCAGACAACCCTAGATGACATGCACAGATATCCCTAAGAGAACAAAACCTTTGTTGGTGGTGTGTAATAGATAACTCTGAGCTGGCTCTTGGCCTGCTTTAGCTAATGCATGTTCCCATTGTATTTAAGATCTCTGGCTGGATCAGCTCTAGGCCAGAGGCTTTGGCACTTGTTCAAGATTTCTGTTTTGAAGCAGACGTGTCTGCTACAGCTTTTGCCTGGTATGGTGTGGGTCAAAGATCTCTTCTGTCTCTTCTACCGGAAGCTACGAACTGTCATGGAAGTCTTGTGTTTGAAACCATAGACAGACCCAGTACTCGTCCTTACCATCATCATCCTGTGCAAGAATTACCCAGTAGACTCTCTTGAGTCACTTGAGGCATGTTAATTTCTGGTGCTAATTCCTTCTTTCATAACTCATATCAAAGATTATGTCTCTGTGTTGTTGCTTTTAATTCTTTATACCATCCACTGTTGAAATTTAGCATATCCTACCGTTTTACCCTGAGGTGGATGCCCAACTGTAACATAAATGTTGTTTCTGTTGTAGACAATTTAAATAAAGGCATTAATAGAAGCAATATCCTCAGAGAAATCTGCTCGTGCGTACGCACGCGCATACGCACTCACACACGCACACACACACACACACACACACACACACACACACACCTGTGGATAATATTCTAATATCAAATATAAGACAATAAAGTAAACAGCAACCATAAAAGGAAGGGATTGAGTCAAGCAAGAAGGGGAAAGAGCAGCTTCAGAAAGGGCTGTAGTTAACGGAGACATATGGTCTCATGGGATTCTGCAGCTGGGTGAGCAACAGAGGGAACACACATGGGTGACAGGCATGCATTTCATGAGGGGCCCTGTTTGTGGTCTGTGAATGAAGCTGAAATCCCAACATGAGTCCTTCTGTTCCTATCAAAGTCCACACACTTAAGTGGAGAGTGTATAGAGATGCAGCATAACCATATGGTAAAATCATGTAAAATATGGTTTTAAAATTCTGAGCAGATCTTTTTAAACCATCTCTTCCTTTTGCCATGACCTTTGTTTCACATAGGTCAAGGGAAAGTTGAAGTGAGGATACATTTACTTGCAGCTTCATGTTGCAATTGGAGATTCATAGTCCCTTATGTATAAATTTGTCAATAAATAATGAGCCAAAAATGTATTTCAGGACTACATCTTCTATTCTGCATATATTGGTGTCTCTCCCAGAATTGCGCCATGGCATTTCCACTTGCACATCCAAAGCAAGAATCTTAGAGTGCATGGCTGGAGCAGAAGAGACTTAGTAGGAGAAAGGAGACAGACTGGGGAGCTTTATTTTATTTTAAAAATGTCAAACAGGAATGGGAAAGTGAGAGGCAATATTTTGATTCAAAGTTAGAAAAAAAAAACTACACAAAAAGATAAGTCATTTGAGGTGCACAGAGAGGTAGATATGCACCATAAAGATGTCAATAGATAACTGTGGCTTGTAGGCAGAAGTTTCAGTGCTGCAACCTACTCCAAGTAACCACACAGAGCTCAGGCTTGTTACCAGGCCTGGTATTTCTGACAGGTATTTCTGAGAAGCAGGGGAACTTGTAAGGACTGTCCTACATTGTCTTGGCAATGTTTGGCAGTCAATTAGTTTTGCATTTGGCAATTTGGATGTTCTGGATGTAGAATTTTGAGGATACAGCAATGGAGACATTTTGAAATACTGGATCACTCTGGCCATTGGCTTTCTTTGGTGATTGATCCCTTTGTTCTGAAAATGCATAAACTTTTAAAGGTAACATACGTTACAAGTATGAGTTATGTGGTGTGCACAAGTCAGTTAAAGATTATTTTTTTGTCTTATGTTTAAGCACAAAAATGTGTTACATGTCTTGTAGTTCTTTTAGATTTAAATATTTTATGTCTAAATATTCCATGTCTGGAATTTCAGGGGGTCTTCCCTGATCGAACCTGATTTTCTTTAACCCGGAATGTATCCATAGCTTTAATTTCTTGTGGAAATAAAAGCATTACCACTCCCCCAAAGCCACATAGCTTTTGACATGAGTTTTGAAGTGAAAATACATTTAATACATATAGGTTGGTTTAATCTAGCAGTGTTTATAATCTAATGTCTCTTAGCAGCCAAAAAAATTTAAAGACAACAGCAAACATATAGGATTTGGACTCTCTGTGCATTTCTCACCTTTATTTTATTTTATATTATTTTATTGGCATTATTTTATTATTCTTAAGCCATTTTTATATACTCTTTATTTTTTCTCTCCCAAGTTTATGTATATATATATATATATTTTTAGCACACTGTGACCTCTC
The DNA here is from genome assembly GCF_003668045.3 of Cricetulus griseus. Classification (NCBI taxonomy): domain Eukaryota; kingdom Metazoa; phylum Chordata; class Mammalia; order Rodentia; family Cricetidae; genus Cricetulus; species Cricetulus griseus. The sequence goes on from NW_023276806.1 coordinate 3,610,883, forward strand.
CTGTTCAGATTTTTTTATATGAATTTAAATCTGTCTTTACTGCATATCTGTACTGTTTTTCTGGTCACATAAGCCTTTAAACTGCTGAGCTGTGTGGCTAGGACCTCTGTCTGTTTTGGTGGCTGCCTTCTTCCTGCAGGCACCTGCCAGGAGACACTTTTCTGTACTGCAGTTGGCATGAGCGACTGTGGAAACCCTCCCCACAGCCTATCTCATGGTGTGCTGGCAAGGCTCCGGCTGGCAACTCAAGTCCACAGCAGCATCTGAGAGAAGTTTCTCTGCTTAGCATGATGAGCACAATAGACAGGAGGCTAGTAAGACTCTCCTAGCTCCACTTGGGAAAGGTGTGTCTAGAACCCTTTCCCAAGCTATCTCAGGTTTAATGTGGATGTTGCAAATGTTTGTGCAACATTTGTAGGCAGAATTTTCTGTTTCTCAAATAACCACACAGAGGATTAATAATAATTGTAAATGCTCAGCCAATATCTCAGGCTTGTTACTAGCTAACTCTTACATTTAAATTAAACCCACATTTCTTATCTATGCTTTGCCATGTTGCTTGGTACATTTTCTCAGCACAGCACTCCCATCTGGCTTCTCTTTGCTTCTGTTCAAGCCTGTCTTCCTCCCAGCATTCTCAGTTTGGGTCTTCCAGCTTACTCTGTTCAGCTACTGGCCAGTCTGTTTGGTATTAAACCAATACAGCGATCTATCTTCACACAGTGTAAAGGAATACTCCACAGTGGCTAGTTGTAGGGGATGCTGTATCCATGCCTGCTTAGGGGCTGGCTACAGGTGTACCTGATCACGTCTGCAAGGGTGTGGTCATGATTATGTAGAGTGAGGGACACTTATGTGGTGGCCCTGCTTTCTCTTTCATCTTCGTCTTGCTGTACTTACTGCTGCCCACCGGCTGGCTAGTAAGGCTTTTCCCTATTAAATTCCTTTGTATTTTTACCGTACTCTGTATTGGTATGTGGTAATTTCTCACATTATCTAGTGTTGAAAAATCATGCTAATAGAGAGATGTATCCCAGGAACTTGTTAAGAGAAGGTGTCTCACCTGGTCTCTTTGTCCTCCTCATATTGGGTAGGTCTGTTCTTTCTCACAGTTCTGCAGGGAGAACTGAGAAGACCCTTGACAGCTATTGAGTCAATAATGTAGTGTGGGCAATCACAGAAAAGCAAACTGAGTTTTCTCTGTTTTTAGAGGGATTCATACAAAATAAAATTTTTGAAAACTTTGCCTTTTTGAAGGATGAACATTTAATAGTGCTTCAAACAGAAATACATCAGTATACAGTGTGGCATGCCCTTCACATCACAGTAAGGGAGAGAGTGAACTAAACCTGTAGTCATTCTGAAGAGAGTAGGGTTGTGTCATTGTCATTTGAAGAAATAATCAATGCCATTATAAATCAATGTTGCTCTAAGAGATGTCATAAAGTTTATAGTCAGTAAATTAACAAATATATAATACAACATTTCTGTAATTCACATAATTTTTTGTAGAATTTAGTATATTTTTTTAGTCATACTTACCCCTCCACTGGCTCCTTTTACATTCATATTTTCTGGTTTTGTGGTACTTAATGTATTATCCAGCATTTTCAATTTGTAAAAAGTTTAGTTAATAAACAACTATGCATATTCAATAGGTAGAGTTTTTCATTGGTACTGCTGGCCAGCTCCAAAATAACCACACAGGGACTTAATATTAATTATAAATATTTGGCCTATAACTTAGGATTGTTACTAGCTAGCTCTTACAACTTAAATTAACCTGTATTACTAATCTAAGTTCCATCACATGGCTTGTGGCTTGTTACCTCATTTTCTACAGGTCCTGCTTCGTTTGTGTCTGGTTCATGACTCTTCAAACTCCATCCTTCTACTTCCCAGTGTCTTCCTATGTCTGGCTCTTTCTACCCACCTATAGACCAGTTAGCTCTTTATTAACAAATCAGAGCAATACATATTTACAGTGTACAAAGATTGTTCCACAGCAGATACACAATGAATGTTATATTCAAAAGTGTGTAATACTGAAATTTCAAACTAGGAATCAAATTTGATAGACTTGAGGCCCAGAAAACATGAGTGATGTAATGTAGTTAGTGAGAAGAGAAAGTTGCATAAGCCTTACAATATGAGCAAGAACAAAGCATGTGTGGAGGGAATGGTTGAGTTTGCAGGGAGTGTACAGGAGCCATTAGGAAGCATTGAGGCCATTTGCAGGATCCCTGAGGCTTTCCCTGTATTGGTTGCAGCATCTGTAGTTGAGCATTTACACTTTGGTAGTGCTGCTAATAAGGGCAGATGGTGATGGGGTATTTGAAGTGATACAGGGATGTGCAGACATTTACTAAGAATAGATACATAAAATTACCAAGGGAGGGAGACTCATAGAGTTAACCATAAGGGTAAATGAAAATACCAAGCCACTTCAAGGTGCTCAGTAAGATGGCAGTGGGAATAATGCATACTGTGACCAAGAGTTGGAGGTTACTTGTGCAGAGGGGACATTGTCTAGTCTCTCTGTCATCAGTTATGGCTGCCTGCTCTTTCTCATAGATCTGCTGGGAATGGCTTTACTACATCTCCCTCCTCTGGAGAGTCACTCATCCTCCAACTTGAATTCTAACTCCTGTTCTCCTTTGAAAGATTTTCTTAGTAATCACCAGCATTTCAGTACTTGTGAAGAATGGTGGATTTCCCCCACTTTGTGTTACAAGATGTCTAGGTAGCATTTCAAATAATGAAAACTCCTAGGTGAAACTCTCTTTTCTTAGTTTCCTGTGTGTTCATATGAGTAAGTCTGCTCCTGTGTGTGGGGTTACATGTGTTGAGATGGTGTGTGTGTGTGTGTGTGTGTGTGTGTGTGTGTGTGTGTGTGTGTGTGTGTATGTGTGTGTGTGTGTGTGTGTGTGTGTTTAGGCCAGAAGACAATCTCAGCTGTCATCCTAAGGAACTCTGAGCATGAATACAGGATCTCTCCTTAAATTAGAAACTGATTCAACAAAGCCAGATGGGCAGTGAATCCCCGGCCATCTGATTGTCTCTGCTTCTCCAAATTCTTTAAGCAGGAAGGTTAACAGCTCAAAATAGCTTCAGGAAGTCCCTGAAACTGACCGTGTTACCTAGGTCCTTCTTCCCAAGATGTAAACAGGTCAAGCTGTTGAGAGTCATTCTCACATAAGACAAACTGTCAAGAATTCTGAGACTAGACTCAGATGCCTAGAAGAAGCAGAAATGAGCGGGCTGCCTGGAAGTAATTGTGACCAACTTAGTCCTTTGGAAAAGACACAACTCCAGCCTGTTGAAATGTCTGCAGGCTGTGCAGTGTACCCCAGGTTTCCAGCTTTTGTACACTGTCACCCAAGTAGGGGTGGACATTCATGATGCAGCTGTCTTTAAGTCGTTTCTGCTCCTGTAAGTAACTCCTCACCCACATTCCAGTAAATAAATTCAATAAAACACATTAATTCTTCAGGTAGACCTTCGGTAGTATCTGTAGTTTTGTTTATTGTGGGTTCCCTATTGAGGGTGAGTGGGCATTTCCCCAGGAAAAAATTTGTCACACAACAGCAATAAATCACTCTTTGACCCACTGTGTAGAAGTTTGTGTGAGAAATGTCAGTAGGTCACAAGGCCATGGGCCCCAGATAGCAGCGCTGACCATGATGACTCAACTCCCACCTGAGCTGGGTTTCACTAGGACATATAAGCCTAAAGAATTTCTTAGAAGCCTTTATGGCTGGCTGCACAAGGTGAACCTGTCAGCAGCTCCTCTGTTTGAGAAGGCGCCATGATAACCACTTGGCAATTCCAGCCTCTGAACTTCCTCCTACACTCCCTGTTATTCACCATTATAAAAGCCAGCAAGATTCTTCCCCTACGTTCTGTCCTCCACTGACTGAGGCAGTTGGCCAGCTTTTTATTGACTGCTCTCTCTGTGGAGTGGCTGTGTGTGGTGTTTTCTTGATACATCTTCTTGTATTTTGTGATAAAACCGGAGACACTTGGTTTCTTCCATGGGGACACAGTCCTTCCTTTAACAGAACCAAAATTTGCTGAGTCAGCCTTGGGTGGTAAGGACTATCTGCCTCTGACATCCATAGCATTTGACTGTAGACTCTGAATCTCTCTCTCTCTCTCTCTCTCTCTCTCTCTCTCTCTCTCTCTCTCTCTCTCATACACACACACACACACACACACACACACACACACACACAAACACACATGTTACCTCTCCTTCCAGACTTGGGTAACATGCCCTTCTCACAGAAGTGCCAGCTCGGTTTTGGTTTTGTTCTCATCAGAAAATCCTCTTATACGCCATCTTTGGAACTCACCACTTCATCGGGGATGCCCATTCCTCTTGATGGAGGCATTTTGTTGATAAACCTCAATCTACGAGGTAACACTGTTAAGTCTCAAATCCTGGGACAAATGGCTGAGGTACCTACTTAACACTTTCAAATGGACCTGGCCACCAGAACCTCCCAACATCCCTCAGTCTCAGTCCTTACCTGTTACAAGGCCTTCCTGGCTTGTCTACCCAGCTGGCTAACCTGAACTCTCCAGCCCATGGGCTGGGCTTCTGTTTCCCTGGAGGCTTTTCCTTATATAATCTAGTCATTTGGGGTGGTTACTTACTCCTTTATACTTTTGGCCTCCTGGCTACTGCATCTGGTTCCTCTGCTCCCCCTCTCCCTTCCCCTCCTCATCTCCTGTGGCCTAGATCAGCCTGGTCATGTTCACTCTGTATTCTAGATGCCTCTGCCCCTTGCTAAGCTCTCCACATATCTATGGTGAACTTTCTCCTCCATCATATTGAGGAACCGTCATGCCATTTCCTTTCCTTTCTCCTATTTTTTTTTTCATTCATCTGGTGCTGAATCTATGGGAGTGGCTTAAAGAAGCTGCCTGTGGGGAACTTGGCCACTGTGAACCCTGACCCTGCTGAGATGTATGGATCACTTGTTTCTGCAGCTCTTGTCACCCACCAAATTTGATTCTAAAATCTGCCTCTTGAGCTAATTCTTCCTTCTACGTATCTAACTCTCCATCTCTCCTTGCCTACTCCTTGAGTATCCTCTTTCCCTGCCATGCCATTTTGGGCCTCCCATCATGAGGGTGTTTCCCTGCTTTACTCTTTGGGGCCCCCACCACATAGGCAATACTATTTATTTAGACACTTGTACCTCTCCAGCTGTTGACTCCTCTACCTGTGCTAATCAATTTTCTCTCTCCTTCTACAGGGTATCACTATGGAGCTCCAAGTTTTGTCAATTTTTACTATGAAAGCCACACCAGGGTGCCAGGAAGCTTCCTCTCACCCTACTGGAGTCCTGTCACCTGGAAAGAGAAACCTATCCTCTGTGATTTGAGATGTTTCTTTCTGAGAAAACTCCCAGGCTGCCGGTGGACTCCTTGGATTGAAATTCTTGTTAGTAATATTGGGAACAGGTAAAAGGCACCTTGTCTCAAGTTCTGCAATTTTGACTTAAGGCTCCATTTTACCTGTAGAATGAAGCAAAGTTAAGGTTCCCAAGCCCTGGGGGAGCTGGGAATCTTCTAATAGCTGACCCACCTCCTTCCAAAACCACAGAAATAATCATTATTCATCTTTAGTTCTCTGGGAACACTATGGCTGTTCCTAACAGAAAGAACAAATGAATCTGATTGGTTGGATTGAAAAGCTTGCGTTGCATGTTTGATTGACAATAAAGGAACACTCAAGGACAGTGAAAGGTTCAGGCTTTCATGCTGATTGGCTCTACCTCTTTAAGAGAAAGACTTCACCCCCTGACAACAGTCAGGGCACACACAGGGAGGTGCCATCACCGCATCACCCACCACGAATTTACAGCCTTCATGAGGACTCCGGGCGTGTGTGGAACCTCAGTGCACATGTGCGGTCTTCCCTTTAAAAGTACCAACTTTCCTGCTTCCCCTCTCTCTGCTTCTTCTTTGCTCTCCGTTTGCTTCTGCTTTTCTTCTCTCTCTTTCTATGGTTACTGGCCATGGCAGTCAGCCATTAACTCTGTTTTTCTTCTCTCTTAATCTCCCCACTCTGTCGGGCCTATAATAAAATGGTTAATATGTCTCATCTTGCAACTCCTCTTTTTCTTTATATCTAATTTAAACAAAAACATAACAGACAGACCCTAAAATATTTGAATCTGAGTTGGTAGAAAAATGTTGGCCCAGATGTTTGTGGGTTTTATGCTGAAATACTTGTGGAAATGAATGTCTGAGGTCACAGTTCAGCTCCTGAGTCTGTTCTGTGACTCTGATAGGCCAGCCTTCATGCATCTTTTTATTTATTTATTGTGTCACCCTGTATTAAATCTTGCTTGATGGAAACTCTTGTGTCTGCTTGGGTTGATTCACCATGATGCTTAGCCACTCTGGTCCCTTGTGACTGCTTCTAACACCTTCCTGGAACTTCCTCCCCTCCCTGCAGGAGCTGCCTAGTAAGTACCACAGCTTCTCTACATGCTCCCGGGTCTGTGAGCCTTTGCTTGCTGCATACCCTCTTGGAGATACCTGCAGTACCTCTCCTTGTGGCCCTTGCCTGTAGATTGCAAGCCTACTGCCTGTTAATTCCCACAGCTTCTTTGTGCCCTTCTTGTTTCTATGATAAGGATTCTGCCCTTGGATGAAGTTTGGCTTGTTCTGCCTCGCCCCTTATGACTGCATTGTTCTCTATCTCTTACCTGCCTAACCCTCCCTATGGTGGAGTTCTTTTAGTAAACTTTGCTCCTTTTCTCCTGGGATTCAATTCTTTTCTTGCTCTCACAGATTTTCTTAAAGTCTTGCTCTCTTACAGAAAATGGCCACAGTATATAGCTCAATGGCTAAAGATAGTACACTCAAGTTCCAAATTCTCATAGATTTTAAACACATTCTGCCAGCACAAGCAAACAGTACCAACATCACTTATCTCTAAGGTAGTGCAACTTTCCACTGTCAAATCTTTCATCTCCATGATTTCTCTGAGCTTTACTCTCAAGAAATCTTTTAATGCTGTTGGGTAAACACTTTATCTCAGGATTTGTAAATTCATTGGTTGTGGTTAATGAATCTGCAACAAAATTTCACTTAAAACTTTTAGTAAAGGCTTATAATTAAAAATGTATACATAGGAATATATGTGATTCAACTCTTGTCTAGAATATGCTATACATATAAAACATGGATTCAACTCTTGTTTTAATGATAGATCTAGTAGGAAAACATGTTTTAAAAGGTAATCAAATCACTTGGCTCTTCTGTATCTTGACTGATGACCTCATGGAGATGGAAGTAACCACATAGTCATCAGCAAACTTTGCTAAGGGTTAAAGGATTCATGCCATGTGATTTCACCATCTTATGATGACCACATGACAGAAAACAACAACTACAAAACTTCTCAGTTCTACTGAACCCTTAGTTTGTCATTGTATTTCTTTTTAGACTAAGGAAGCAACAACAAATCTCCAGAATGTTTTGGATTGCTGGGGATTTTTGTATGATGGTGAAAATTAAAGATTAGAAAAAAATGTCTACTTAGATTAACCAAGGCTGAATGAAAATGTATGTCTAACTAGTTATGTCTTTCCTAACTGTTCAACACCGAACTTCTTTATAATGGTGCTTATGATTAAAAGTTTTATTTTGATACCAAAAGAGGTTCAAATAAGTTACTTTTTAAGGCTCAATGTAACAAACTCGATTAAGGATAACTTTGTCAGTTTAGCAGCAGCAACCAAGGCTACAACTGCCTTCTCAGTTCTCTTCATATGTAAAACTCAGTCTTCAGGCCTCCAGCTGAGAAAAGAGTCTAGTTTGATACAAAACTCTAAAAATAGATTAAATCACAAACCAGGTTGCACAAGAATTGTTTAACTATTCCTTTATTTAATGTAACTTACTTTACAATAACTGCTGGCAGCAATCAACCACCTGTGTCTCATAGTAAATAAAGGGGCAAAAGAAAGTTTAAAGTTTATTTAAGTTTCTATAATTGATGGAGTTCTACTAGATTATGACTGTGGTAAAGGATTGCTACTGTTATCATAGTCACAAGGTCAAAATTTTAAACTTCCCTTGGTTGTCTTCTAAGTAGAGACTTAAAATTTGCTTCTGACTGTGCTGACAACGTGTATCCAATCTATACACACCCAGTCTTCTGGGTAGAGGAAAGAATGTTATGTTTTTAACCAAAATCATTTTGGGTTCCCAAATGTCTACTGCTCTTTCTAAGATTTGGTTTTCAGTACAGATTATGAAAAGGAGTGCACTAACACATCTTAAACTTTCCCCCTTTTGTAAAGTTAAAAAAATAATTCTTGTAAGCTTCAGGGAATTGATTTGGATCCATCTCTTAACAAGTCAAATGGACTCCTGATAAGAACTGTCAATCAACAGCCAATTTTACCACTTGTCTATTCTTGAAGCTGCTCCCCCCTTAGGCTAAAACATTTCAAACATATACATCCTTGATAAAAATCTCCCTTAAATTCTTTAGCTTTACCATCTCCCTAGTCTGTTGCAGCAGATTTCATGTGAACTGTAGACTGATTCAGTAACTTGCCAGCTCCAGGTGTTCCCTAGAAATCTGCCTCCTAAATGGCTCCAAAGTTTATAGCCCCAGGTAGTCTGTCTCACAAAACGCTCTAATGCAGCCTGTGCTTCCCTAACCCCAGATGGTCCTACAGAACCTGGAGAGCAAGTGAAACACAAAACAAACAAACAAAAGCAAAACAAAAAGCCCAAAGACCTTTCCAATAGAGTTTACTCCTCTTATCTCAAATTCCCTTCCCTTTTCTCTTGGTTTTATTTACTACCTTGAAAACATTTGCTGAAATATAAACTTTTTTATGTCATATTTGAAAACTCATGTGGTATGATTTTAAAAATGTGTAATCTATAAAATCTGCAACAAAAAATTAACTTAAAATTTGTATGAAATGTATCAATAATCTTAATTTGCTACTATATATATGTAATTTGGATTTAACTCATGTTTAGGAAATTTACTGTTTAGAGATTTATTAGACTAAGGAGGCAACCCCAGGCCTCCAAGATATTTTGGTTAAGGAGAGATTTTCTTATGATGATTTTTGTCTTAAAAGAAAAAACAAACAAAACAAATAACAACAACAAAACAGATGAGGACAAAACCATATACAGGGTTTATGGTAAATAGGACTTATGAACAACATATGTTTGATGATTAAGGTTTATGAATTTCTAAGGTCATAATGGTCTGTATTCATGACAGCATAAACTGACTAAAGACAACAATCACTAGTATTTACTAATTGTCTTAAGCTTTAGCTATTTGGGTAGGTTTAGTCATACAAAACCCTGTGATAATTTGTAAAAAAAAAAAAAAAAGAAAGAAAGAAAGAAAGAAAGAAATACTATAAAATAAACAGGAAAATGAGACTTCTAGTCTCTCTGTAAATTATATTAATGGTTTAAAGTTTGTTATGATACTAATTGATCTACAATTCAAAAAGTATAAAATTTAAGGCTCAACCTTAACAGAGATAAAATTGCAAACTCCTAATGATAAAAATTAAGATCTGCAAGTAAATGATCAAATTCTTTAACGTACTCAACACACTATGCTTCTAGTCATGCTTAGTGCAAATATAAAATCCACTTACAGGAAAAATATCTAGCTTTCTGTATATGGTATCAAAATTAAGCTTGAAACAAGCAAAGTTTGTTTAATGTGAGGTAATATTGAAAATCAGGTATTCGATGATGGCCCTCAAATCTCTCGGAGATCTTCTGAATATGGCATTTAATGGGAAGAAGGAGCAGGACAAAGTTTACCTTGAGAGACAAAAATGCCCAGTTAGGCAGCAGCTCCAAAGTCATCTTCAAAGACAATGAAACACCTGAAACTCCCCTGGGTCCTGATACATGTGCAGCAACACTGGTCACCAGGCCAAAGGACTACCCCTCACCTGACTGTTTCTAGAACCCTGACCAGCTATGGAAAGACAGGACACTATACAGTCCACAATCCCTCTCTACTTTGATGAGGTAGGTCAATCTCCCCAACTCCTTCACTGTAGGAAATTCTTCTACATCTCTCGGGCCTGACAGCCTGAGGTTGACACTGCCCAGGATCCTCAGTAACACCTATAAGAGCTGGTTAATAAAAAGTCTGGGCTATTGGCCAAGCATTTATAACTCATATTCAGTTTCTGGGTCAGGTATTTGGGACTGTGCAGTTGGGGAAAAAAATATTTACAATAGCTTTGGGTACAAAACATGGAAATGATGCTTTCTGATACTGCAAATTTGTGAGCTTAAAATATTGTCCGAGTTTCTTAAAAACTGAAGCTCAATTACCTAACAGTCTAAATTAAGTATAAAATTTCAGATCTGATTAAGCCTATGAATGTTTCAAGTATAAATATCAGGACTTTCTTTTTCCTTGTGCTAATGGGTTGCCTACTAAAATGGGTAAACTCAAAAACAGACCTCAGTGAAAAAGCAAACTCAACTACCACGTTCCTGTCACTGACTGAAATACTTTTTTAAACTGTTACTTTATGCACCTATGATGACTAAAAAAGATTTTCTTTTTCAGTGACTGCTATCAATAACTTAGTAGCTGTGTCTCATGGTAAATGATTGGCTGTTTCCATGTATAAAGAAAAGGTGTATAAGTTATGCAAGTTGTAAGGGTCTGAGGAAATTATTCAAAGTATGTGACAATAAGACTTAAATATGGTAATATGACATTAGAATATTAAAGTTCAAAATTTCACTCAGTGACAATAAACCTCCATTTCACAATGAATAGAATTTCTGTAAGTGATGAATTACTTTTGGTAACAGTTTTAAAAACTGACTACTAAAATTTTAAAAATAATTAAACACCAGTACGTGCTCAAAAAAATTTTTTTCTATGCTTGTTGTAAAATTATTTATGTTTATGCAGATAGCTTTTTAATCCTTATTTTTGCTTTGGCTCAAAGTATAGGTTTGCCTTAGCCTTTTACAAATACTTATTAACCACTTTTTCTACAATGAGAATTTAATGCAGAATAAAACCAGTAATGGCCCTGTAGATACATCTAAAAAATTTATCTCTATATGCCCAACTTGAAACAATTCATATAGGCTTCAAGGAGTCATGTCTTGGAGCTGTCTGCCACAGCTCAAAGGGCCCCCAGGTCCATTATCTGATAAGTACTTCTGTGTGTTAAAGGAAATTATAAAGTCTAAACTTCACTGCCTATCAACTGTTCCTGACTCTCCATCTTCTGTGTTTCGGGCTCCTTTCACCTCTGCACCACCAGGACAATGTGACAGGAATGCAAACATAAAAATCCACTAAGTAACCAAAAAAAAAAAAAAAAAAAAAGGCACATGCCAGAAGATAGTTGAGCACACCTTTAACCCCAGCACTTGGGAGGCAGAGGCAGGCAGATCACTGTGAGTCTGAGGCCAGCCTGGTCTACAAGAGCTAGTTCCAGGACAGCCTCCAAAGCCACAGAGAAACCCTGTCTCGAAAAAAAAAAATCCCCCTAAGCTCTTTATCTTTATCTTTTGTCTGTTGTCTGCATCCTTAGCATATCTCCCAGCTGAAAGATACCTTCCGGGAATCAGCCCTGGTCCTGCAACCACTCCAGTTCCAGTTCACTACCCACCTTGACTTGCTGACAACTGGAAAAGGAGGCGATTGGCTCTTCCACAATGAAGAATGTTGTTAGTGCATAGCCAAACTGTCCATGTAGAAGAGATGATTAGAAACCTACTGGAGCTGGCACACAGAATCTGGCCTCTGGGAGGATATTTCAATGTGGGACTCTTTACTGTGCTCTCCTTTAGGCTCTTGAGTCATGTCTCCCCTTGGTCCTTTGCTCTATTATCTATCCTCTTATTAACGGTTGTCCCCTGTCCCTTCATATTTTTTTCAGCAAAGAATTAATGAGCTGAACCAGATGCTTATGACAAAATTCCTTCAGATCTCCTACCATCACCTGCCAGTTTGACCCGTGCTTTGGAACCACGTTCCAGAATCCTTTTATCCATGCCCCCACACACCTATGAGTAGACAGCAGACAAATGTTGCCCCTTCTCAACAACCAAAGGCTGGAATGGTTGGGCACAAAGTGGACCCCCTAAATCTCAGCGCTGATGGTGATGACTCGACTCCCACCTGAATTGGGTTTCACTTAGGACACAGAAACCTAAAGCATTTCACAGAAAGCCCTTCATGGCTGGCTGCACACCTCGACTAACCTGCCAGCAACTCATCTGTCTGAGAAGCCCGCATGCTAAACACCTGGCTGTTCCAGCCTCTGAACTTCCCGCCACATCCTGTCATCCACCCAAAGAAAATCCGAGGAGCTTCTGTGGCTGGGTTCTGGTCTTCACTCTCAGAGGCAGTCAGCCAGGTTTTTTATCTATCTCTTTTTTTTTTTTTTTTAAATTCAATTCTCTACAGAATCTTACTGTGTCTGGTGGCTTTTGCTGTGCCTGCTTACAGTAGGCTCACGTATTTAGACATTTACTTTAGCTTCCACTGGTTGTGTCCTTTACGGACATTATGGAACCTTTATGGGGAGCAGTATTGAGGAGGGAAGTGCATCACAGATAGTGGGCCTTGAGTGTTTATAGACTCCCGGACTCCCTGTTTGCCTTCTCTGTTCCATTTTCAGATCAGATGTGGTCTCCCAATTCTCTGCTATAGTTCTCCGCCACGATGGACCCTTATCCCTATGGAACTGTAAGTCAAAATAAACACTTTAGTCTGTAAGTTGCTTTTGATCATAGTGTTTTATCACAGTGACAAAAATGTAACTGATACACCTAGGATTTGGAGCTGATGGAGACTCTGTAATTATATGGTTTTGTTTCTTGTAGGTTGGAAGCTTGCAATGAACTCAGTTTTTCTATGGAGGTTGGTAGAAGTGGAGGCCTTGAGGTTCAACAACGTATATGGGATTTAGTTTTGGTATTTTGCCACTGAGAGGTCAAACACTCAATGGCATTAATCAACACCAATGATTTTAGACACCCATGTCTCATTTATCCTGTGTCCGGGGTGACACAACAAAAGTACTGGATAACAAGGTGAGCAAGGAACCCCTTCAGCAGTGTTTGGTCATCTTTTATTCCTAGCCATGATGTGTTATCAAAGGCCAGGAATAACCAAGGCTGCAGGGATTAGCAGCTTTCAGCTGCCACTGTCACCTACAAATCTCAATGTAGCTGTTTGTTATGATTCAAACAAGTCCCACAGTCTACAAGCTGACCATCTATTGCTCAAGAACATAATAATTGCCTTACATAAAGTGCCCACTTTTTAAACTAAGTTAAAACCGCTCAAAAAATCTGTCCATTATGGCAATACCACCTAATTCACTTCTAAGGTCACTTGTAGATACAGATAAAATGCTGAGCTATTTAAACTCTCAGGAATACTTGTGAGCTGAGCTGGGTCATGTGAATGCTTTGTTGTGCTGTGTAGGCTTGTCATGTAGTGCCCTGTACATGTGTCTTGTAGCCTTGGTTGAATATGATGGGTTTTCATTGATGTATTTGATAATATACAGTTTGTGACAGGCAGCTTTGTGTAGAGAAGAACTCCATCTTTGGGGTGAATGAGTGAAGCTTCACTATGTTAGAAGAGCTTTACAAATCTCCAATAATTTGCTGCCACAGACCCACAAACTCTAGCTTTTGCACTACAGCCTTTTGACTGGCCTGGGAGCTTCCAAAACATTCTACAGGATAAGGTTGTCTGCTCCAGTGCCTCTGGCAGTGTGGGCTATTGGCTCCACTCACATAAGCAGCATCTCTGTTGACATACTGCTGATAAAGCCAGTCTGGGTTTGGTTACTCTTCAAAATTATCCACTGTCTTGGTACCTGATAAGTCTTCAGGGAAATGTTATACCAAAGTGATGAGCTGTCTTCATAATGAGAGGGCATCTGATGAGCAGGTGCCTATTTTCTTTAACAGCAAATAATTAATAACTTTTTTGCCATGGAGGAACACTTCAGAACATACTCTTAGGGATCCCTCCTGAAACTCTTAGGTCCGATATTCCACACATTGACACATTTGATGCTTGCTCTCTGGGAAAACTGTGCACTGTCTCTTTCCTCCTCTGTGGCTCACTAATAAAATCTTAGCAACCTAGCAGGCCAATTGGGCAGAATGCCTGTGCAAGTGTAGGGGTTACAAAGGTTGCACAGGGCAGGGTCAGGAATGTCTCCTACTGCTTGCCCTGTGACTCTGACCCACTGTTCCTTTCATGTGAGATGCTTCATAGTTCTGTAAATGAGATTGAAAAGATCACATTTGACAGACCTATAATTCTGTTTCCTATGACAAAGCTATTGAGCTAGATGATGCATTCTCATAAATTCCTGTCATGAATTGACACTGTCCATTTTTATCTGTTTTACACACACAACATTACACATCAAGCAGAAGCAAACACACAGCTACATAAAAACTGACACTTAAGCTTGTGGAGGTCCCTAGATGCACCATGCAGCCTGTATGTTAATTGTCACATTGGAGGAACAGGACTTGCAAAGGGGACTGCCAATGCCTGTCTGTATTTCAATTGCATGGAACTATATCTATTTCCAACACAGTACACACAACTTTGAGAAAGGTGCCTGGGGCTTTTGTTTAGTGGCAGAATACTGGTGGCATGGTCCTGTCAATGTCCAGCAAGACTAGAGTGCACCTTTTGGCTTGGATATTATGAGGTTATCACTGCAAGGCCCTCACTGTGTGTGTGTGTGTGGGGGGGGTGGATTCCTGTTGGTTTACTCCATTCTTGCCTATGCTGAACAAAGACAACTTCCCATGAGTTCTTGGCAACCTTCTGTCTGAGTCACAGTGAGAAAGGGCAGGGAAGCAGCAGTGGGGGCTCAGGGATAATGGTCAATCCTTGTTATGCTATCCTTTCCTCAATTTATATACAATAAGGCAAGCTATTTTTGTTTGAGTAAAACAGTGTGAAATGTTCTGTCTCCTGAGTGGCTTTCTAGATTGTCAAAATCAATAGACACAGTTCCTTAAATGCCCTTCTGAATGACGGTGGATGACCACCTACTGTGATGGTGGATGACCAAAATCTACTGGTGGTCATCGCCAACAGGGAGGGCCAAATGCAATGGGAAAGTGGCTCCAAAGATCCTGTCCCCTCTGGTAGTAGATCAGTATTTATCCCTGGTATATGAATGGACTTTGGGAGCTCATTCTACATGGAGGGATGCTCTCTCATCCTGGAACCATGGGGGGAGGGCCTAGGCCCCGCCACATGATATGATATGACAGACTTTGGCGATCCCCCATGGAGGGTCTCACTCTCCCTGGGTAGTGGAGGGAGGATGGGTTGGGAGGGTGATTGGGGGCAGGAGAGGAGGGGAGAGAGAGAGGGCTGGGATTGACAGGTGAATCAAGCTTGTTTCTAATTTTAAAAAAAATAAATTGAGGGGCTGGAGAGATGGCTCAGAAGTTAAGAGCACCGACTGCTCATCCAGAGGCCCGGAGTTCAATTCCCAGCAACCACATGGTGGCTCACAACCATCTGTTATGAAATGTGGTGCCCTCTTCTGGTGTGCAGATATACATGGAAGCAGAATGTTGTGTACATAATAAATACATAAAATCTTTACAAAAAATAAATTGAAAAAGAAACCTATCAATCAGCTTCAGTATGCAAGTATATTACAATTATAAATAAACTTCATACTTTACTTACCATCAAAGGCGGGACTTCATAACTTAACAGACCCCACTAACCATCCTTCCACATCTACCCAATTGAGCATGACAACATACAATCACACCCAATACCCCTCTCTGAAGTATGGTCTTTACTAACCAAGTTTATGGGAGTTATTACCCAATAATTTCTCTTTATCTTCTATGTGAAAAACAACAACAAAAACAAAACAAAATAAAAAAAACACAAAAGGAAAACAATTCCTATGTGTTTGCCGTACTTGCCTATATATTCTTTTCTTTCTGTTCTTTTAAATGAGTCTAAAAACCTAAATGGAAGGCATCTACTTCCCCACAAACAGTAGGGTAATGTGCATCAGTGGGGCACTTTTCAGAATTAGTGCAGGTTTCAGACATCAGGAGCAAATTCTGGGTCTTCCAAACCTACTCCTGCATCTGTCTGGCTGAGTGGCCACAGCTTGGGTCCTTTTCCCCCTTGTCTGTGCAACTTTGTAATCCACGTAAATGCACTTGAAAAAGCACAGTTCCTATGACAACTACATACCAAACACAGATCTCAGAGCAAAGTATTCCTGACATCATCTGCAGTTGTCCCTGCACTGAGATGGGCATCTCCAATAAACAGCATCAACTCCACAAGGATTAATGAAGTTTAAGCAGGATTCATCACACAGTTATACTTGAAGAAGCCCTTGGCCATATTCCTGAACTCTTGTCAGTTTTCCCTTACCCTAGAGGTTGAACTGATTTTATGTGACTCAAATACCCAGCCTTTTCATGACCTCTTTGATCAGTTGTTTCCCTGTGTCTAGCCTGTGCCTCCATATACTAGAGTGAGTTATGGGTCATCTCATTATCATGAATTCTAGCATTGTCTCTGGGATTCGCCAGGAATAATAGGCACTCCATTACTTGAAAAAATCCAAATATTTTGTTGGGACCCTGATGGGTGACCTATGGTGCTCTTGGGGTTGGCTGTCCCGCCTCCTGACTAGGCATTCCTGTTGAGATCCTGCTGGGAGACCCAAGGTGCCCTTGATGTTATCTGTAGGCCTGGATTAGGCATTCACTTCCCTCCTTCTGCCTAGGCCTGTGGGTGAGAATACAAATTATCCACCCATTGCCAGGGCGCTTGGGGACATGGACCGACCTTGACCCGAGTAAATTTCCACTGTGGCTGCTGTTGGTATATAAGTCAACCCCCCCTCTAATTAAAATTGGCAATCTCCTTGTAAGAATGACTCACTGTCTTGTCTTTTTTCAACCCTCAGATTCCTTTGCCCAAACCCATGAAATGTTGTAGCACTGGCTGCTACTACATATTTAAAAAGGATGACCCAGGAAACCTGAATAAAATCTACTTTTGCATTAAGCAATGGATGCCTTTAATTCTGACTCCACTCCTAAAGATCACATTATTGGCAAATCAGCTCTAACCATACCTGATTGGATGAACTATTGAGCAGAGTTCCTTGAAGATATTTGATTGCTTCTGTTGCTGTCATAAAATGCTCTGACAAAAGCAACTGACAGAGAGACAGTTTATCTTAGCAAGAACTTCCAAATTATAGCTCTTCCCTGGGGAAAAGTCACATCACATCCAAGTCTCGGTCCATTTCTCCATGCTTGGTGTCCTGGACTCCCCAAGCATATGGAATGGTGCCATTAACATTGGGTTGGCTCCTCCCACATCAACTAACTTTAGACAGCACCTGCCCAGTGAAAGGTTCAGGCTTTGACGCTGATGGCTCTACCTCTTTAAGAGACAGACCCCGCCCCCTAACATCAGGGCACTCACAAGAGAACGTGCTACATCATCACCATGTCATCTGCCATGAATGAGAACTCTGGGCATGCGTGGAACCTTTAAAAGCTCGAACTTTCCTGCTTCACTCTCTCTCTGCTTCCTCTCTACTCTCTCTCTGCTTCCTCTCTTTACTCCGCGCTCTCTCTGCTCACTCCTTCTCTGCTCTTCTCTTCTCCCACCCATGTGCTCTCTCTACCTCTCTATGGCGACCGGCCAGGCCATGGCGGTCAGCCATTACCCCTGTTCCTCTTCTCTCTTAGTCTCCCTACTCTGCCTGGCTGTATAATAAACTAGTCAACATGTCTCATCTTAAAGCTTTCTCTTTTCCTTCTTTTTAAATAAAAACATAACACCCAGTCATGTCAACTGGTCAACTCCATGTGGATGACACTTCATTAAGATTCTCCTTTCAGGTGAGTCTAAGTTGTGCCAAGTGAACAGTTAAATCTAACCAGTGCATTGTGCTGCAATGAGATAACTAACTTCTTCTATGGTATGATTATCTGAGATATGAGCACTGGCTTATCTTTAAATTCTGGAATCAGTGTACAGTTTTAATTTTATCTGGTGTTGTTATAGTCAGTAGGTCTTACAAGTGTTTCCTCTCAGCCTTCCAGACTGTCCATTTTATTAGTTAAATATAAAACAGAAATAGATTTGAGCAGTAAAAATTTATTTAAAAATATTTTCTGACCCTTAAGAAGTATATAGTATATTATCACTTAGAATCTTGGGTTCAAAAAGAGGGGGTAATATATGTCCTATACTTTCTTCTCAATGCCAAGTGGAAACTAAAGCATATTTCATTTACAAAAAAAAGTAACAGGTTTTTTATCTTCTTAAAGGAATTCTAATCTGTTTATTAGATTAAGCCTTTTGCCCCTGAAACCAAAACAGTATGCATTCTTTGGTGACTTAACTTTCAAAGGCCAAATTGAAGACAGAACACAGTTGCAGTCTGATTTCTATTTCCAATGAAGCAAACCTCTGTTTCATGACCAACAGAATCACAGGCATAGGGGAGTTTTAGCAAACAAAAGCCACAATCCTGATTATTACCAGGGGACGCCGTGTCTGCTCTACTGGACTGTGGAACACTACAGTGAACTCTTAGCCTTATGTGCTTTTATTTTTACTACATTCTTTTGGAATGAGTTTCAGGATTCTTCAACTATTTTAAACATTATTTCCTTTTGTTTGGAAATCCCTCAGCCTTCTCTGAGGTTAAAAGAAGAAGGGAAATAAGCTCACTCAAAGGGTGACCCATGATAGCAAGAATGAATCATGTTTGTGGTGATAGAAGTACACTTTTATAAACATTTTGTCTCCTAAAAGAATGAGTGCCTGTTGTACTCCAGACATTATCCTACTAATATATACTCATTTGCTATATTCTTCACCATACCAAATTTTACTATATAAGTGATTTTAACTTTTAAAATATTAACCTGGGACATTGTAGGGACTAAATGCTTTTATCTAGTTTGTGCGATTTTGCTGGCATGTGAGACTCCTACTTCAAGAAATGGATTTGCTCACACAATTAAACTCCAGCAATTGAGAGTTAAAAAGATTTCTATGGCCTTTTACCAGCCACGCTCCAGTGCAGTGATGAGGAAGGGCTTTAACCTTTCAAATTGTAGTTTTCTTTCATAGTCACTAAGCCTTTCTTGACTTGGGGACTAGGCATGCACTGCAAGGTAGCATTGTAAATTTCATACTAAATATTGGAGGAGAAGTGGTTGCATAACTCATTAGCATATTCACTCAAAGACACTACTACTCTACTGGCAGGTGCTCACACGCTTGCCCTGAAGAGGACGATGAAGCACTAATGTAAACACAGAAAATATCTCACAGAGTGGCATTACTGACAATGTCTCCCTTTACAGACCCTTGCTTTTCGTAGACAATCTCTATCTTAAAATATTTTCACTGATGCTGTTTTCTACACTCTGTTTATTGTAATTATATTAATTTTTATTGTGCTTGCACCTTATACATGACAATGTGTTCTTTAATAAATTATTTCAGAGAGCATTTAATAGCCTATCATACTGTGTATTTCATTGGAAATTTAAATTAAGGTATTTGCAGCAATGCATCAGAGAGTATTGGATAATGTAATTCTATTTGTTTCTTCTCGAGTTTTACCAGGGACTCTTTATCAACAGAAAAGCATGCATATTTTCACTATGTCAGTGAATTTTTAGGACAATGTTTAAATAATAGTGTTTCAAATGACAGATCTTTTCTGATCCTCTGATTTCCCTCTTCACTCTGTCTAATCATTTTGTTTGTCCTGTTCATTTAAATATCTCTGTTACTCATGTTGTCCACATAATTCATCCCATCTGAACGATGTTCTGAGTCAATTTCTGATGGATAAGTGAGTAATATAGACTTTTGCTTTCCATAACTAGGTAGACATGTGTGTTGTATAAGAAAGGTTAACAGAAAATCATAATGATAATGAACTTAACTAAATTTCACACTTAAATTAGTTATATAAAAAGGAAACAATAAAATTAAGGAAGAAGAAAATTTTGATTCTAAAAACTGAGATAATGATCATTTTGAAACTTCCACTATGAATGAAGACATATTTTCTGGGGTGACAGAATATTTCTACATAAATCTAGAGTAAGGTTAAAAAGTTTAACTATTTCTACAAGAAAACACATGTAATAAATAACATTTATATTTGTGTGTTTGCATATACATATACATACAAGTATATATACGTGTGTGTGTGTGTGTGTGTGTGTGTGTGTGTGTGTGTGTGAAGGTGGGTATGTGTGTGAATGTGTGTGCAAACTTGTGTGTACTTGTAAAAGCTAGAAGAGGATATCCAGTGTCTGGTTTTCCCACTTTTCTTTCTTGCTATCCTGAGGCAGGATTCACCACTGAACACAGATTGTGGTAGTAGACAATATGTCACTGAAATAGATTTGTTCCACCCCCAACATCAGAGTTTTAGTTCTGTGCATTGCCATGTATGTTCATAGGGTGCTGGGATCCTAACTTGGGCTCCCACAACTGAGAAACAAACAGGCCTAGCCACTGAACTATATCTGTAATTCTCTTCTATAACACTTAAATTGACAAAAGATTAATTTTTGAGAGTCTTTCATATTACTACTTTGTTAAGACTACTGTGTTCTCTATGACTTCCAAAGAAGAAAACCCAGGACCTAATAAAGTCTTTTTGATTTTGAGTCCATTTGGCTGCATTTTTAACCACCAGCAATTCATAGAGGCTTCATTTCCAATACAGATGTGTTAAGTATTTTGATGATATCTCTCATTTCCAGGCAGGACTGGGCAGTTCCAGTGTGAAAACAGTAGGGAAATTAGTTGTGTTATTAATCAGAAACCAACTCAGGCCTGAAGATTCCATTCCACTGCTTATAGGTGACCCCCAGTCTAATTTTTTATGTTCTTTAATTATGCTGCAGTCTTGTTTCAATTGAGTGTGTGTGTGTGTGTGTGTGTGTGTCTGTGTGTGTGTCTGTGTGTGTAGTGGTGTGTTTTGGAGCACATTAGTGCAAGCATTCTTATGGAATTAACTTTAATGAGGTTACATGGTGGCAGAGGTAACAGCATGAAGGTATGCAATTACCTCATGTTCAATTGAACTGAATGATTTTTAAGAGCAAAATCCACTGAATTGTGTTAGTTAGGTGATTATAGCCAGACTCCTTTTGTAAGTGTTTGACTTTCCAGTATGAACACAATAAAATATATTTTAACTATGTCATAAAGCAATCCTATCTTCTATGATTCTAGTGGCCTTCCTGATTATATATCAATTATCATTTATTAACATTTACAGTCTTTGCTTAATATTTCTGTACAATAAAAAGATTTAAAGCCAAACCTAAAGCAAATATCATAACACAAAGCATCAAGTTTAATTTCTCTACACTGACCTGAATGCTAATATTTATATCTTTTATCATCTAACATTTCATATATTTTATTCATTTTCTATTTTTCATCTAACTTATACCTATCAGTATGTCTATTTTTTATCATTTATATATCCTCTATCTACCTATGTATCTATATAATCTATTATATGTCTACTTGTACATCTACTATCTATCTACCTGTCTATCCATTGTTTAATTACCATCATCCATCCATGTATGCCATCAGATCTGTTTGTCTAGATAACTGTAATTCTTTATTGCAATAGGATTTGTCACAGCACCTTTGAATTTTGATTTTTCTTTGGTAAACAGAAGTAATTGATTTGTATAGTGTATAAAAGACTCTTTATAGATGAGGAGAACAGATTTTCTAAAGAAGAGAAAAACCTTCAAAAGAGACATGAATGAAGATTGTCATGAAATTGTGAGAACTATTTGTCCCTGCAAGCTAGCTAGACTATGTGACTTTATAACAGCATAAAGATAAAATATCTTGTGTTTTTATTAACTGGAATATCTATTATGAGTATGATGGCAAGGAACTTCTTAATTTTGTAATAAATGTGTAAATTTAGAGTCAGTTATTGAATCTGTAGTAAAAGCATGACTATAGCATTGATGAGGCTGTTGCTCATCACACAAACCCAGAATTTAGAAGTTGTCTTAGGGTCGAGACACCATGACCATCACAGCTCTTATAAAAGAAAACATTTAATTGGCACCAGCTTACTGTTTCAGAGGTTTAGTCCATTGTCACCTGGAACATGAAAAATAAAAACCCAGTGATAGATATTGGGGTTCATACTGATGGTCAGTTAAGGAAAGCCCCCAGCCACTAGCTCTTACGACCTCTACCTATGCTCAAATCAAAGGGGCAGTCATCAGACCGCTCCTGAATTCACTGCTCCTCAGATTCACTCAGACTGCTATGCTCTCCTCCACATGGCTGGAGACTAATTCTTTCATGATACCTTTTGCTTCTTCCTTTTATGCCTCCCTACTGCTGGGATTGAAGGTGTGTGATTCCCAAGTGCTGAGATCTCTTTTGTGCTGTTTCTCTTTTAGACTGGATCAATTTGTTATAGATCAGCATGACCTTGAACTTACAGAAATCCATCTGCCTCTCTCTTGAGTCCTGGGATTAAAGGTGTGTGATACCACCGTCTGGCTTCTATGACTAACTAGTATGGCTGCTTCAATTAAAGGTGTACATCATCATTGTCTGGCTCTGTGTCTTGGGGCTGGCTTTGCTCTCTGTACCCTCAGGCATGCTTCAATAAATTATAAATATTACCACAATCATCATGGCCAGAAGATCAGTGGAACATAGCAGATATGGTGCTGGAGAAGGAACCCAAAGTTCTACATCTGGATCATCAGGCAACAGGAAGATATAAAGACATTGGACATGTCTTGAGCTCCTGAAACTTCAAAACCCAACCCGCTGTGACACACTTCTTCCAACAAGGATACAATTCCAATAACATAACCCTATATGAGTCTACAGGGGCCATTTTCATTCAAACCATAACAGAAGTGGAGATATAAGGACCAGGAATACAAGGACACCCTTACCTACAGAGAAAGTTCAGGGCTTGTAGGGAGACACCATAACCACGCCTCCTAAGGGCTGGCTACAGGTGTGCCTGACCACGCCTGTCAAGGTGTGGTCAAGGTGAGGTCAGAATGACACACCATGGACTCTTTAGTGACCACGAGCACATGGAACGCTCTTCCCCTTCAGCTGCCCTTTCTCTCTGGCCTCTCTGCCTTGCTGCCCCTGGGCATGCTCTGGCTTGCATTTGGCTGGAATTTATCTGAATAAAGGTACCTTGAATCTACAAGCTTTTTCCTTCAAGGGCTATCTGAGTATTTCAGAGACACTGTTTCCAAAAATGTAAAATAATCATTTTTTCAAAATTAGAGTTTATATACATTATTCCCTAACTATGGGAACAAATTTAGAAACACTAAGATTCACCAGAAGTCATGCCCTTGATTGTACTTAGTAAAAGCTTCATTGGGTTAAAGATAGGAAGGAAATATTTATTTTTGTATGAAATAACTGGTTGCTGAATAACACTTGCTGACAGTTTAGCATAACAACAACAATATGAATGGGCATTAAAATTCAAGATAAATTCAAAGCAATTAATACTTTTATAATGGAAAAAGAGGTTCAAGTTTTAGATGGTACTGTAAAGAAATTGTAGGAATCCAATGTCAACAGGGCATATTAACACCTCAATTAGGGTGTTAACAGATTGCATGATTTATTGCAAGACTGGTATGGGGATATAGCCCAATGGTAGAGTGTTTACATTCCATGAATAAGGTTGAGGGAAGACAGAAAGGAAGGAAAGCAGTAAGGGGTAATTAGAACAGAGGGAGGGAAGAAAGAAGAAAAACAAAATAAGTAGAAAAGTTTTCAGCATAAAACAAAAACCTGACATGTGTAGAGAAGAAGAGACATTGACACAATTATTACAATCTGTATCAGAATAAAATGAACCAAAATAAGTAAGTCTAAGTTTTTTTTTTTTCATTAGAGAATGTGGTCATCATACTTTAAAGGCCACCAGTTCCTCCAGACCAAACTCTGTGACAATCAGTGGCAGCTCACTTTGTATTAGCAGAACAAACTCTGTGACAATCAGCAGAAGCTCACTTTGAATTAGCAGAACTCCAGCTCAGCAGGTGCTCCAGAGGAAATCAAAGGATACAAGTGGGAACAACAATGCCAACACATTAACGTTTAGAAAGTCTGTTTTCTATTTTGAGCAATTTCTTCAACATCAGAAAACTTACTGTTTGCAGTAGCTGGAGATTAACACAGTCAAATACAAGAGACCAAGGTACATAAAATGACCAGGAATTTTCAGCCCTGGATTAGACCTGTATGTCACACCCCTCCTCCCAAGGTTCAAGTATTATTATAGAATGGAAGATGACAAGGACGTAACAGCCAGGGGCTTTGAATGAATGCAATAAAACAGGGTCTTCTGGACACAGATGACTTTAGGGTTTAGTTAAAATAGATAGTTAGGATGTGACCTAAGCAGATTGTTGTATCTTCTTATATTTTACCTTTATGATTGTTAATTTTGGATACCTTAAACTGTTAAGTTTTAATCCTCTTTTAGACTGAAAGGGGAATTGCAGGGGAAGCTGTAGCCACTCCTACTTAGGGGCTGACTACAGGTGTGCCTCACCACGCTTGTGAGGACATGGTCAGGGTGACATAGTGTGACTGCATTTCTCTTTCGTTTTCTCTTTTGGGCTTTTGTACAGACCGCTGCCACGCCGGCTGGCTAGGTTGCTCTGTTAATAAGGCTTTTCCCTATTAAATACCCTTATATTTCTACCTGACTCCTCCGTATTGATAATTTCCCACTATACACAGGTGGACTAATGAACACACAGTGGTTGACTGCATACATAATATCTATTCAAACCCAAGGCAAACAAAATCCCAGCATGGATGAATTGTCAATAGCTAAGCAGGAGAAAGAACAGGCAGGACAGGCAAGCAGGAGAAGAAATCTGGGAAAAGTGGACTCGGGACAAGAAAAGTATAAGGAGAGGAGGACACCAGGGACCAACCACCAAGCTACACAGCAAGTCACAGAGTCAAATGTAAAGAAAGGTATAGAGAATAGAGAAAGATTCGAGTCTGGATGCAAAAGGGAGATGGGATAATTTAAGTTAAGAAAATATGGCTAGAAATAAGCCAAGCTAAAGCCAGGCATTTATAAGTAATAATAAGACTCCATGTATTTATTAGGGACCTGGGTGTTAGGCCCCTAAAAAGTAAAGAACTAAGAGCAAAAAGAACAAGAGTAACTACAACTACCCTTAAAATTTAGCTCATTGATAAGCTGACTGTACAACAATTATGGATATAGCGAATTATCTACTGTAAGGATTCAAGATGTTTTTCACCATCAGCATCCCTCTCTCTGTAGATTATACTCCATGTTCGATGTATAGTAGCTAGCACCCATCAACAGGCCACAATGGACTGTTGGGAAACTCAGGGGAGCCCCAACTGAATTTAACAGATATTAAAATAAAGCAAGCACTATTTTGAAAAAAAATCCTAGCATGAAGTGGGGAGGTGGGCATGAAGTCCAGCCCCACTTGAAGAATTACTGACAGCTACAGGGAGAGGAATATTCAGTCTTACTTAAGGTTGTGACCCTTGGTAAAGGGACCACACTCCAGAGGAGAACCATACAGACAAGAGCACATGGTCATCACAAATCGGGGCACAAATGTGGGTGCCTAGGAAAATGTGGGGTAGATATGGGAATGAGCTCAAAGAGAGGTAGGATGTGATGAAAATATGTTATGCAAAACTCTCAAAGAGCTGAAGAAAAATGGAATTAAAAAAAAAAAACATACCAAAATAAAATTCAAGGTAGAAAAGAGCAAAGGAAAAAAATCAACAAAATACATTTCAAGAATATTAACAACTAGGAATCTTATTTGATGTGGCCTTTATTGTGGTAAGAACTTATATTCATATCCGTGTTTAACAAATTTCTTCTTATATTTTAATTTTTTAATACATGTATACTATACAGTGAGTCTTAATCTTTCTTTCCAGTTCCCATACCCTAACTCAATGCATCCCCCTAAAATAAGAATAGGAGAGAAAATTTTGAAAATCTATAATAAATGAAAGAACTTACAATAAAACCAACGCTCCAGAAATGACACAAAAGATCATGATACTTCCATGATTAGTTTACAGAGTGTTGGATCACTGCTAATACTGGGTTGAATCAGGAGACACACAGACTTCTAAGAGGGAGGTAGAGGAACAGAGTATCTGAACAGATTATGCCTGGAAAAATGGGTTAGCCACCAAATATCCACCATTGAAGCAAAATCTAGGATTTTGTGTATTCTCTGAAGAATTTGAACAAATTTTCAAAAGAATAAGTGTCCCAAAAGTAGAGGAGGAATGTACATTTTCAGGATGTCTTATGTTGCAGTCAACATTAATGACAGTAGAGTTATGTAAGATGCTCATGACAACATGCTGAAGCCTATGGTTACAACAGCAGGTTGAACCTACACACAATACAGAAGATGTGGAAATTAACACACTACCAGATACAGCCTTTAGGAACATTTCTCTTGTGTTATAGTTTTCCTTTAACATTTACTTAATCTCAAGACCCAATGGAATTTAAGCAAGTGTAGCTCACATGTGAAAGCAATTAACATGACTTGCAATAACTGCAGAAGACAAAATACCTTCATCTTCATGAAATTCACACAGACAGAGAATAAAGGAGGAAGACATTCTTCCAGGTGCTTCGGAAGGTATGTGGCTGAGACTGAAAGAAGGCATGGCTGACCCCTGGAAGAGTCCAAAGCCTGAAATCGTTCCTGCTGCAGTCTTTCTACATAGGTGGGGAATCCAGCAAACTTTGGTTTTATTCATAGTACACATCTTTGCTCCGAGGCACACAAGAGTGATAGAGGCCTGGATGCAGGAAGGCAAGCAGATCACCCAGACTCTGCAGAATTCTATCATTGTTTCTTTCTCTTTCTCTTTTTCCTTTTTCTGGATTTTTGAGCCTGGCCTGGCATTCACTCTGTAGACCAAGATCCCCCAAACCCACATAGATAGCCTGCCTCTGCTTCCTGAATTCTGGAATTAAAGATTTATCACTATTTCTTAACCTCTGCCCACTAAGGCAACATAATTCTGTGGGGGTTTGACCATACTAATTACTGAAAACATTTTCTTAATTTTAATGAGTAAAATGTGACAGTAAATTGTTTTACTTTCCTTCACAGCTATATCTCTTTATTTTGTTATTTTTAAATAATTTCATTGGCCGTGGATTCTTCTCTCCTACAGTACATCCTGACTACAGTTTCCCCTCTCTCACTCCTCTCAGCTCCTCCCGTCTCCCACCCTCAGACCCACTCCTCTCTGCTTCCTCTTCAGAAAAGAGCAGTCCTCTAGGAGATGACAGCCACACAGGACATAACAGGATACTATATTACCTGGCAAAAGCCCTCATATCAAGGCTGGAAAAGGCAACCCAATAAGAAGAGAAGAGCCCCAAGAATGTGTTTGTGAATTCAATGCCATAGACCATAAGCCATCCTGACTTATGAATGTAGATTTCTAGGAGTGTTACTTGGGGGTCATCCTTGTATTTCTAACAGCCATTTTCAGCTTTGATTCTAAACTCACATTTTTATTTATTTGTCAATATTTTCTCCAATATTAAAAATGACAGAGATTTAAAGCTACAAACCTTTCCTGGTGTTTGTGATTCCTATGTGGAACACTCAGTGGCCAAGTACTAAAATTTAAATAAAATTCCTGAGAAAATCCTTTGCTTCTCAATTAACAGGTCTTTTTTTTTTCAAATAAACTTCTTTGTTGTTCGTTTTCTTTTCTTTTCTTTTCTTTTCTTTTCTTTTCTTTTCTTTTCTATTCTGTGTGTGTTTGCCCAATTCTAATACAAGTTGAGAAATTCTTTAAAAAGACAACAGAATTTATTTAATAAGCATTTGTCCCAAGACCTAATAATATACAATCACCACTGCTATAAACAACAGCAGTCCTAAACCTTCCATTGTCATGACTACAATCTATACAAGAAGGCAAACAAGAGACTAAATCACAGCAAAGCCTAGTCAGCTCCATCATTATGAATTAAAATGCCATCGTAAGAGAAACTGTCTTGGCAAATGTGCTGAATTTACTCATTTATTTGTTCTTATTTTGAGAGGAAACGAGAAACATTTCCATTAAGAATTCGGCAGTCTGTGAGGCCACTGGCAGTGGGGCCAAAGTTTATCTTAGTGTTTGAACTGGCTTTTTGGATCCCATTCTCTTTGTAGGGATACCATCTTGTTTTACATGTCCATCCCAGTTCCCTCTCCCTCCCCTCCTCTCCTACCCCCACAGACCCCCTATCCCAACCCCTTTCTGCTCCCCAGGGAGGGTGAGGCCTTCCATGGGGATCTCAAAAGTCTGTCATCATTTGGATCAGGGCCTAGACCCTCCCACATGAGTCTAGGCTGAGAGAGTATCACTCTTTGTGGAGAGGGCTCCCAAAGTCCATTCCTGTGCTAAGGATATATACTGATCCACTACCAGAGGCCCCATAGATTGCCCAGGCCTCCTAACTGACACCCATGTTCGGGGCATTTGGAACAGTCCTTCTATTCTTGTTTTGCAGCTATTAGTCTGGGGTCCATGAGCTCCTCCTCCTTCAGGTCAGCTGTTTCTGTGGGTTTCTCCAGCCTTGTCTTGACCCCTTTGCTCATCACTCCTCCCTCTCTGCAATCTTGCTCAGCCTAGATATAGGGGGTTGTGCTTAGTCCTGCCTCAAAGAGATGTTCTGACTCTCCAAGGGAAGCCTTACTCTCTCTGGTAGGGTGGTGGGAAGTTGGGAAGAGCTGGAGGAGGGAAGGTAGTGGGAACTGGGATTGGTATGTAAAATGAGAAAAGATTGTTTTAAATAAAAAATGATAAAAATGTCCTTAGATGGTAGGGGTGAAATCAGTCTCTGTAAGTATTCAAATAACATTCAAAATATGAAGGATTTTACAGAAATGACCAGTGAAAAAGTTTCTTCAAAATAAGCATTATGGATTCTATTGTGTCCATTGACTCTTTGGAGCCTCAATCAGTTACACTCTTTGCTGAACTAGGCATAGAAACCTGGGCTGTCCCAGCTCTTTCTCCTTGGGTCTGTATATTCTCACCTCTCCGGGATGTTACAACAAATTGGAAATATCTGTGATGTGTATAATTATAGATTTGCTTCCTGGAAGGTAAAAACATCTTCCAGCTCTGCAAAAGCAGCTTGCCTGTTACTTCTGAGACATTAGCGTCCTCCATCTGGATGCAAAGCACGACATCCACCAGAAGCAAGTGAGAGCCAGCATGGCAAGCATCTCCACGTCCAAGTGGGAGTGCCAACGGTGAGACTGTGCGCCTAAAACCCGTGCGAGATGGACGCCATCCGCATTGAAATTAAACACTTCCAAAACCAGCATTGAAAGAAACAGCTTCCCCAGTGTGCTGACATGCAATACAAAGACAACGCACTTGTCTACAGAAGCTGCCAAAACGGCCAAACAGCATATTATTCTAGAACATTTTCCAAAAAAAAGCAGATATTACACCAATATCTGATGATGCCAGCTCCTCAAAGCAAACTTTGTCCTTGTAAAAATGCAAAATGAACAACATGACTTACTACACATTGAATTCTTTGGTCCTTCAAAACTTTTTTTTTGTGTCCAAAATATTCTTATGTGACTTTCATGAATTCTTTTTTCCCCTATATTTTCTATTTAATTTCTTTAATTACCACTCATATTTACATATCCATTCCCCCAATCCCCTCGCCATCCGATCCTCCCATGTTCCCCACTAACCTCCCAACCCATCCTCCAACTCCTCCCCAGGGACAGTGAGGACCTCCACCAGGGACCTGTGATATCTTGTGTCGGGGGTGGGGGGAGTGGGGGGGGGAGAATGCTAGGCCTTCCTTGCCAAAGTCCATTTGTGCTCTAGGTTAAAGACGGGCTCCACTGTTAGAGGTCCCATAGTCTGCCCTGGTCTCCTAGCTGGCACCCACATTCAGAGGTCTTGGTTTGGTCCAATGCTGTTTCCCGCAACTTTGTGACTAGTGTCTCCATGCTCTCACTAGGTCAGGTCCACTGTTTCTGCAGGTGTCTCCAGCCCTGGCTTGTTTTATATATGTTTAAGTCACTTCGTCACTCACAAATGCAATTGTAAACTGTGTATGATATCTTTTTCTTTGCAAAGAGATTTATTACAGAGGCAATTAGGTGAGCCTCGTTGAAAATGCTTCCGTACTGGCAAATAAAATTATTAGCATGATAAAAAAAAAAACGCCATGTAGAATGCTGTACTGCTCAACATTTGACTCTTCTACTGGGAAAATTATGCTTCTACATATACAGTGAGCTGTAATATTCTTTTACATATGAACCCATTAATATGTATGTGGCCCTTTCCCTGTAGAATAAGTATTCAATGTAATTCATCACTATTATAAAGCAATGAACACAGCCTTCTGATCATTGAAAATTGAGTCATTTATGGGTAGTTTATCATCCTGACTTCTTCCATTACCTTATATGCAACTTAAAAGGAATGCCGAAAGATGTTTTTGGATGTTTTTTATTCGAACTGCGTAAGTTTTGCCCTGAATGAGGGCTCATCAATTCTGCTTGAAAAACTAAATTTGCAAACAGAAAGAGCACATGTATTTGCATATATTTTGCTGTTTTGTGCCCTGGTAAAAGTTTTAGGTACTAAGTTTCGTATCAGAAAAATGATCTTATCATCTTATAGCAATACCCTTATGTATTGCTATCAGAAGATCCTCAAAAAAAGCAAAGAATAAGGAAATCCACGATTTCATCTAAATGCTGTAGTTTCTAGATAAAAAAATCAAGCAGATCCAGATGTCTCCAAACCTAAGTGTCTGCTAAGACCTAGAGTTGCATAAAGCAACCAACACAATGCTGCTTGAAATGTGGCCTCGCAGATTATCAGAAAGGCAAACAATAAATTGGACCTTAATTAAAAAGAATTGTGTTCTGCTTATCAGCCATTAGTTTATATTTTATCTAATAAAAACCTCATGTGGAAGCTAATGATTTGAGGACATACACTATCATCTAATAGAGTCTTTGTGCCTTAGATGTGGTTACTGAATTTGACTACCATGGGTTCTGAAACATCCATGCTCAATTCCACATCACCTAGTTGTTGAAGACTCATTATAATACTGCATTCCTTATACAACTCATTATTGTCATTCTTTGCCTCTGGTTTAATCTAGAATAAAATATTTTTGAGGGTAACTGGGGCCAACAAAAAATAGCAAGCTTGTGGGTAAAAGAGTGAACATCTTCTCCGTGTTGGTGGCCGTGCACTTGGTGTAATCACTACGGGAGTAGTCACGGAGGCTCCTTGAAAACTGAACACAGCCACTCCATATGATCCAGCTATGCCCCTCTTGAAGTTAATAACTGGTATAAATGTAAATGTGAGTCCATAAGTATTTACTGAAGACAAATAACAGGAAGGGGCATTGTTTTGAGACTACTGTTTTATAAATATGGTGAAACAAGGTGTGAAGTGTTTGTTTCTGATACCTCCTAATTCTGACTCCGGTTTAAAATACCTTTATCCTCTTTAGGGTTCATTATCCTGTTGGCTCACTTTCATTTGACATTCCCCCATTGTTCCTTAATTTATTTAGATATATTTACACAAAAAATATTTCTTTCAACAAAAGTAGGAGTTTATATTGCATGCTATTTTGCAGCTGATAGTTATGTTTTAAAAGACTTTCAGTTTTCCAAGAATTTTGTAGGATTTGTTTTAAACTCCAAATTGTGTAACAGGTTGACACCTTTGTATGCATTCCACTGTTAAGGATACCTGCTACAGCATCCCTTACAGTCCAACTGAGTAATCATTCTAAGCAAAACCACCTACTCTGATTTCAGTAGAAGCTACTGAGGTTCCATTCCAAATCCTCATACTGTTATCTACCTATTCCTGCAGAACTATTCTTGAGTTTGTTCTCACAAATTAGTTGACGATACTGACTGTGGAGGCTCTTTTATGACTTGCTGTCAAGACCGGAAATCCATTAAAGCAAAGTAAAATGAACATTGTCATTGAAATGCTGTTTAATAATTTCATAAACATTTAGACCCTTTACTTCTAACAGTCATGGGTTTATTTCAATGGAGAAAGCATGAGAATAAAAGCTATGCCAATGGAAGTCTGAGATTTTAGGAAGAAAGTGTGTTTTGGAGAGTTGCTTCTAAAGGTGGTGAGTGAATGAGGGTGAGAGCCATGAGTCTAATTCCCTGGAACCTGTAGAACACCCACACAAAACTGCATTCATCCTGATTCCTGCCACCACCCTCTGCTTTATTCTTTCCTCCAAGGCAGTGGATTTTAATTTGATGTGCTTGACTTTCCCTGATGGTTATTTTCTGGGCTCTCTATTTCTGCCCCTTATCTTTTTGGCTCCTTTTAGAAGTGCCCAATCTTTTAAAAGTATATATAATATCCAATATTACAAACAATATAGAAGCAGGTATGAGATTCCAAATATCTTCCTTGAAGCTCAACACTAAAGAATTTGGAAACATACAGTGAGAGGGCAAATATTTTGGGTGGGTGTTGAGAGGAGCCTGACACGCCAGCCATGGAGATCAAGTCAAACACATGAACCTACAGGGTCCACTGCTCAATCCCGCACAGAGCACACAGACAACAGTAAGCGCCAGAGGTAGTGTGGACAGCTGAGGAAAGGGGCTTCACAGACAACACAGGACTGCACCCAGGCAAATGCAAAGGGCTGTGACTGTGTGCACAGACCAGAGCGTCTTCAAGCCAGCCAGAGTGAGGGGCTCAAGAAGTTCTACTGCTAGCTAAGAGTTACGCCGGTAGAGGGACAGTGTCAGTTTTTTGTTGTTGTTGTTGTTTTTTCACAGACGTGACTCTTTACAGGCAGCTATGTTCAATGGATAGCCCACATCCGTGTACATCTAGGCAGCAATAAGTTAACTTGTGTTTTAAAACTAGCCCTTGAAATTGGGAGAGAAGAGTGATGGGTGGTGTGTAGGAGGCATTGAAGAGGAGAGAGAGGATGGAGGTGGGTTTAATCTAAACGTTTATAGGTGGAAATTATACTTAGTATCTATTCACATAATGCACATTTCCTTTAGAGTGGTAAGGAAATTAAGATTGGCCCCAACATCCAGATCATCTTAATGAACTGTGGAAAAAAAAGAAAAGAAGAAAAACCCTGGAGATCTCTCTAGAAAGCAGCCAACACTCTGTTGATTCATCCGCAAACAGAAGGAGAGATGGAAGGCAAGCTTATATGCTCATGGCTGCATAGCTACCTGGCTATTTACTTATTCTTCCGAGTTATTCTAGGAAATTATATCTCTTCCAAGTGCCAGATTTTCATTATTAGAGAACAGAAGGTCTGTTTCATGTTTTGCCCCAATGTGCCACTTAAAAAAAAGTGATATGGATATTAAAAACACAGGCTTCCAAAGGGCCAATGGAAGAGACAGTATCCTATGCCAAAACACAAAAAACAAGAACAAAATTGGACTCCTTCTGTTACCAATTCTCGGGCACCCTCCAGCGAGCCCTTTAAGACATGCCTTCTGTTTTAGCAGCTTTGAACATTCAAATTAGGAAGCTGAACCTTCAAAGCAAGTATCATCAAACATTACAAAAGCTACTCATAGATTTGTGCCTGGCAGGTTCCACACTGGAGGAAAGAAATGAGTCTAAAACTCAAATTTTCTTTGTTTAGACAAAAGGAGGCGGAATCTTTCCCTGTATGGAATAATTAATTTTTATTTTTATTAAATGTCTCCATTATCTAGTTTCATTTCTGTTGCTCTGACAAATACCACAATAGAAAAAAAAATAGGTGTGAAAGTGTGTGTCTTTTTTTTTTTTTTTTCACAGTCACAGGATGCAGTGAATTACTGGGGGAAGGGGTTAACAGACTTTGGGAGCCCATTCCCTATGGAGGGATAATCTCTCAGCCTAGATACATGGGGGAGGGCCTAGGCCCTGCCCTAAATGATGTGACAGACCTTGATGATCCCCCATGGGAGGCCCCACCCTCCCTGGAGAGTGGAAGGGAGGTTGGATGGAGTTTGGTGGGGGGCATGGGAGGATGGAAGGGAAAGGGAACTGGGACTGATATGGTAAATAAGATTGTTTTTAATTTAAATAAAAAAGAAGTAAAACAAATCGTAAGATCCAATTTGAGAGCAGAGAGTAACAAACATCCTTGCTGCTTAATTGTATGTGCTAGGGCTCAGCTAATGTCTTCAGTGCTTATACAGCCAAGTGATGGTGCAGCCCACAGTGGCTTGGTTATTTAAGGATCAAGGGAGTCCGCCACATACCAACCTGATCTGGACAACTGAAAATCTCTTCTAGCTGATTCTACATTGTGGTCGGTTTATATGTAAAAACACAACACATTCCATTCCTCATTTAACTTCATTCTATATTCTTAGACACAAATATCAAAGTTAAGAAATAAATGGTTTTTGAAGTCCGGTTTGACAGGTTACATTTGCACAACAGTTATCTACTGAAGATTTCACTGGGTGGTTACTTTTTATGGAAAGTACCACAAACTCACATTTTGACAAGTGTTTAAGTTTGATTAAGCTCTTATACCTGCAAGACTTCACCACCATCCCTCCCCAACAGGTAGAAAAACATATGTTTCCTAGTATTTTGTAATCTTTAGTGCACTGACCATTATCAAATTTTTGTGCTTTAAAATGTCCAGAAGAATGGAGGTCAGAGATCTTGTCAGAATTGACAGTAAGGATGTGACTGTCAAAACTCCTAAATATTTGAGATTCACCTAGCAGTGGGGTGCAAGAATAGCTCTCTGTACCCCATGGATGTTAGATACTAATTTTTTTAAAAAAACTTTTGTCACTCACTTAACATACACAAAGTTAGTCAGTGTAAAACTATTTATACCTTAGAATTGAGTGAATGATATAAAACTTCTCCAGTCACACAGACTGGAGAGTGTTACATATTTATAGGCACAATGCCATATACTAGGACAAAGATATCATACTTATTTCATAATAGAGTCAAATAATGTGCATGACAACACCTCAAAATTAAAACTGTAAAAACCATTCCAGAGTGAGAAAAGTTTAGTACTTTCTACTCAAATCATATGATCTATCTGTTTCTCTCTTTAAATTTATGCTTCATTTCCTTGTCTCAATTGAGTTCAATAAACAAATTTTAGTTTGGATTGAAAGAGCATATCTTCTTTCTATACCTTACATTTAGAAACATGACATCTCAGTTGCTTTATCCAGTGTGTCTCCAGGTAGTCTCTACTTCTAACTCTGTATCCTACAAGTGTGAACTGATGTTTGTCCCATCAGCCTCCTCACCTTCCTCTAAGCGTGAGGTAGTTGTCACCATCTCAAAAGCAGAGACGCTGAGGTTGCTCAAAGGAGAACCTGTGTTTGAGCTTACTAACATTCTGTAGTAGAAGGCAGGATTGTGAGACTCGTAGAGTCATAAAGTCGCACTTGCCAAACCAAGGTTATATAAGTTTTAACAGTGGCTGAGGATGGGCAAGTGCTTTCCCAGCTACAGAACTGCCTTAGTCACCCATGTTCCTCCCAGGAACTTCAGTAATGTCTTGGTTGCACTAGGCTGAACCCTGGTGCTGAATTCTTTTGGTATGTCACTGCCTTCTCTGTCTGGAGTGGAGAGACATGGGACCCCTTGGAAAAGCCAATCATTACTCTCCTCCCTGTAATGAACACACGTGAAGAATTATATTAAATGTCATATATCATTAAACAACAAAGTTCTCACCACAATGGGTGTGATTTTGTTGGCGTTACAGGTCAAAACGTTCCAGGTACTATGAGTTTCTTATTTCCCATGTCATGGAAATTATCTAGGATTTTCAAATTTGTCCTTAGAATGAAGCTTCCTATATCCACATGTATCTTCTTGCTCTTCACACAGACATAATTAAAATCTTCATGCTCATTCCCATCTGTCCTAGTCAGTGTTCTACTGCTGTGAAGACACACCCTGTCCAAGACAACTCTTATAAAAGGAAGCATTTAATTTGAGCTTGCTCACACTTTCATCATGGTGGGGAGCATGGTGACAGACAGACAGAGAGTAGTATCTGAGACATTTACAAACTGATCCACATGCATAGCATTTTGATCCAAATTTTACTGGGAGTAGAAGGGAGGGGAATCTACTAAATTTGAGAGTGTGATCTAAGAAAATCTAGTGAGTAGACTTAGTGTGGTTAGAGACATTCTTCAGCTTTGAGACCCTGTATAGAAACCAGGCATCTTTCTTAAAATTTTGGTAGTATACATGCTTATGAACGTAGCCCACATGTGCCAGCATCTGAACGGCTCATGGAACTATGTAAGAACATCAACACACAGTATAGTCTTCCAGTTCCTGTATGGTTTCCTTAAGAAACACATTATACAGGGTGGATACTATCATAGAATCATTGTTCCACTCAATCATGTGGCTTAGAATGCTCAGAAAATGTTCCTGTTAGGCGAGTTCTCCACAACCTTTACCTGGCTTTTGATAGAGAATTCAGACACACATGCTGTTTGTGCTTTTTGATCAAATATTAGAGGCACCTATTCTGAGAACCGAATATATTCAAAGACATTACTTCGGAATTTGAAATTGCCACTCCACTTAAATGAGTGTAACATTAAAAACTTTTTTTGGATATGTAGATTTTAATCATTTCATTGTTTCTCATTTTCACTGATGTGCAATTGACAACATTCATACATGATTCTGTGGGTAAGAATGAAGTATGTGATATGGATATGACATGTGAAATGACTCAAGTTTGTTAGTGGATGCAATATAAAAAGGTAATAAACATGAGAGAAAGGAATGCGTTATTTCTTCTGATGAAAAACACAATGTTTTATAGCTCAGGATGAACTTGGCATCTGTCATTCATTCACTTCTTTCAGATAGAT
This sequence comes from Cricetulus griseus, assembly GCF_003668045.3. Taxonomy (NCBI): domain Eukaryota; kingdom Metazoa; phylum Chordata; class Mammalia; order Rodentia; family Cricetidae; genus Cricetulus; species Cricetulus griseus. The sequence goes on from NW_023276806.1 coordinate 3,647,975, forward strand.
TTGTAAATTGTTGTGTTCTTAAGATTGACATAGAATTTTGGTTCCATATATATCCAATTTGAAACATGATTTTGCATATGAAAATGTTGGAAGACATGGGTCATTTTGAGCTGAATTTCCTTATGTAGAAGAATTTATGATCCCTTTATCTTCTGACATGGAATGGTTGAAAATGTGATGCTTCCAATCCTTTGATATGTACTGTCCATGAAAGTTTTATTATTGTTTTAATTTGAGTAACAAAAACAATTTATCCAAGACATTTGACAAATACATATCTGTCTCATTTTCTTTCCTTTTATAGACAAACTTGACAGTGCAAAAGTCTTATGGTTTTTCATATATGTCTTTTGTTGCTATTTCAGAGAGTAGTGTCTTAAAATGTCAGTGTTTTGGTACACATCTTTGGGTACGGAATTCCTTAATCAATTTAATTAAGAAGCTTGTCTGGTGACAGCAATCTACCTTGTTTAGTTACATACTTTTACTTCTTGTAAAATTTTGGCTTAAGCTGGGTGTTGGTGGTGCACGCCTTTAATCCCAGAACTAGGGAGGCAGATGCAGGCAAATCTCTGTGAGTTCAAGGCCAGCCTCGTCTACACAGAGAGTGCCAGGATAGGTTCCAAAGCTACATAGAAAAACCCTGTCTTGAGAAATTAAAAAAAAATGGTCTAGAGCCCATTTTGAATATATGGAAATGCAGATTTTCTAGGAAATAACTCCTCTTTCTTTCTGATACAAAATAATGTTTCTTAAGAACTAGAGTGAATTCAGATTATAATTAAAGTTCTTTAAAACAATCTTTCTTCACCACTTCAAACAATTTCTCAATCAAAGGTTATAAATTTCCTCCTTTCTGATTCTCGGCAGGCTTTGCCTTATGTATGCTGTGTATCACTGTCACCCCAAGAACTGTCTAATACTCTGCCAACTGTTTTAATACAAAAGCAGCATTTTGAATTGCAAAAAGCCTTAGTAAAACTGACATTAAGCACAGTTTGTCTTTATTAGATGACTGTACTTTTCCCCAGCATGGGTAATTTCTGATACATGCATAAAATGAATTCAGCCTTACTGGCTGGATTTTACCCCCAAGTGTTAAACTCTCACGCTCTTCACTCTCCCCACACCTTCCATTACAGGCATCCAGGCATCACTGTGAGGTCATGCATACATTTATGATTTTATTGTTAAAAACAGAAGATGAATGGTTGTTTTAGTATTATGAAGAAGAGAAACATCTACTTGTATGCTGGGTTTTCATGTATATCCAAGAGACTTGTGCACTCAGCGTTCAATTGTGTTCAAATATTTATTTATTTAACATGCACTAGTGTTTTTGCCTGTATATACTCTGTGTGTGGGTGTCAGATTCCCCTGGAACTAGAATTACAGACAGTTCTGAGCTGCCATATGGGTGCTGGGAATTGAGCCCAGGTCTTCTGAAAGAGCAGCCAGTGATCTTAACAGCTGAGCCATCTCTCCAGCCACTCAGAGTACAATTTTTAATGAAAGATTATTGGATTTAAGTTTCCCAACTTACTTTTCCATCTATTCTTAGATAGTTTCGTGCATGTATATCACATATTTGAGTTGTTTAACCCCATTATCCTCTATCATATATCATCTTTCCTGCTCAAGTTTTTCTTTCTTCCCAGACGGTCCTCCAACTGCTTTCTTATCTTACTTTGTCTATGACCCACTGAGTCATATTAGTAAGAATTCTTTCATGTATCCTGCTCAGTTAAGTTGTACATACATCTGCATGTTAGGCACAGAAATGTAAGTTAATTTCTTCTTTCAAATGCACAAAATTTTATCCAATGAATTAAAATAATCAGTCATGGCTTATGCTTTGCTTGCACAGTAATGGGACTTCAAGTAGGCTACATTGATCAAAGACCTATCCTGTCAATACAGGAGAAATGAGTGAAAAATATAGTTTCAGCTTTCTCACATGTCGAATTAAGAAGGGAAGGAGAAAGACTGTTAGCCAATGTTCAAAGTCTCTCAGGTAGAGATTCTGTAATCTTTTCAATTCTGCAGGCAGGGGACTGCACAAATATGACACGAAAGTTGGCAGCATGTTTTAATCATGAAAGAATAAACATCCCAGGAGACACGGTTTATTAAATGAAAAGCTCACTGCAAGCTCAGGTTGCCTCCCTATGAGTTAATGGTCATCAAGGCCCCAGAGGCACAAAAGCACCGCAGGATATTACCATTGCTGGTGACTGAACACCATAGCAAGGTGGTAAGATCACATTGTCAAAGACACCATGTACATTGGTTGCATGGCATCAAGAAATCAGTCTCTAACTGACCAAAAATCTCTCTCAGATTGTTTCCATCTGTATTTTGGAAGATGGTGTGCAGGCTGCTGGGGGTAAAAAAATGTCAATGGCAGGTGTCAATGATCAGTCACAGTGTTAGATCCTGTGTACCACAATAGTCACCTGCTGAGTAAGATATGCCTACTGGCTAAGGAGTGGCATGGATATCTTTAGGGATCACTAACCTCTCTCAGGATTGGCTGGGAGACTTCTTCCAAAAGTGTGATTTATTGTGAACATGGCCCAAGCAGTGGATAGAGAAATTATAGAGTTGGAGAGAACAGATACTCTTTTTCTAAATGGCCATGTGTTGAAATGGCTTCTAGATATTTGTGTTTATACCCATAGATTTCTGCTGCTATCCACCTTTGTCAGAGACACTTATTATTGCCGACTGTAGCACATAACACAGAGGCTACAACTGTTCAAAGTGATAAGAATCAATGGATGAATTCTCAACCATGAAGAGCACACCCATGAGATCCTGGAAAGCTTCAGAAAACAACAGAAAAGGACAGCTTGAAAGTTGGAGGGTGCTGTGAAATGCTGGTTTTGTATGTGACATGACTTTTGTGTACATGAAATACACGAACTCAGTGCAACTGTGGTTACTCAACACCAATCCTCAACCAAACCACTTAAAAATTCCAGTGTGAAGGAAGGAGGGGTTCCTGTGACTCCACTCCTAGCTGAGGAGCTACTGGTGATGGATGGTTTCTTGGAATGGAAATGCAAAATTTTTTGCATTGGTGGCCATGGTTGGGCCATGCCCCAGTGGTTGACTCCTCACCCATGGACATGAGCCAGCATTAAGTTTTACTCATCAAGTTATTTGAAAAAGAAGAAAACATACATTTTAAGAGGAAGAAGTCTTGGGAGAGTCTGAGGAGACTTGAAAGGGGAGAACCAGGGGTGGATATGATTGAGACTCATTGCATACATGCATGAAATTTTCAGATACTAAAAAAAATAAAAACTCAAAAAGCCTAACAGATCCCCAAATCATACAGATTTATTTATTTACCTCCTGGCTGCAGTTTCTCCTCTGTCCTATCCTTTCAGTGCTTCTCCTCAGCCCCTCTGTTCCCACTCCCAATCCACTCCTCTCATTTCTGGTCAGGAAAGGACAGGTATCCCATGAGTATCAACAAAACATGGCATATCAAGCTGCAGTAAGGCTAAGCACCTCCCCATGTATTAAGGTTGGACAAGATGACCTAGTATAAGAAGAGGGTTCCAAAAGCCCACTAAGAGTGTAAGACAGCCCCTGCTTGCAATGTTATGAGTTCCACAAGAAGATCAAGCTACACAACTGTAACTTATATGGGGAGTGCCTAGGTCAGTCTTATGCAGGCTCTCTGGTTTTTGGTTCAGTCTCTGTGAGCACCTATGTGCCAAGGTGAGTTGGTTTGTTGGGTTTTCTTGTGATGTCCTTGACCCCTCCTGCTCCTACAATCCTTTCTCTCCCTCCTCTGCAGGGTTTCACAAATTCTGCCTAAATTTGGTTGTGGGTATCCATCTATTTCTATCAGTTGCTGGATGAAGCTTCTCTGATTGTAAGAACACCCACCTGGATGACCTAGCCCCGTAATGACAGGCGGGTCACGCACAGGAAAACATTCTATGTCATCATCATGTCACCTGCCACGCATTACAGTATGCCTGAGGACTCTGCACATTCGTGAAACCTCAGTGTACACGTACAGTCTTCCCTTTAAAAGGTCCAGCCTCCCCCCTTTCTCTCTCTCTGGCTCCTCTTGGGTTGGCTGACAATCCAACCCCATCCTCCCCCCTCTTCTTGTTCATCCATAGTTTCCTTTCTTTACACCTGCAGCTGCAGCATAAAAGAATAACACTGATGACAATTGGGCTAGGCAGCAATCTACCTCAAGTCATGTTTGGTTTTATTCCAGATCTCTGGGTCATCCAGTCTGTGGGTCTCAGCACCCCAGGCAGTTTCAAGGGTGAGCTTAATCTCCTGGCATGGGTTTTAGGCTATCAGTCATTGGTCAGTTATTGCCACAATCTGTGTGCCACCCTTACCCCAGCATATCCCATAGGCAGGTCAGACTATAGGTGAAAGTTTATGTGATTGTGTTGGTGTCCCAATCCCTCCACTTGAAGTCTTGCCTGGTCACAGGAGAGAGCCAGTTCAGGTTATGTGTTTGCTATTGATAGGAGTCTTACCTGGGGTCATCCTTGTGGATACCTGGGAAGTTCTCTCGGGGCAGTTTTTTACCTGACCCTGAGATACCCTGCTCCTCTCTGTCTTCACCCAACCTGATTTCTCATGTTCTAATCCCCAACCACATGTAGAAAACTCCCAAAATCTCTTTTATTTCCCATTCCCAGGGGGATCTGGAGCTCCTCCCTTGCATCACCCTTGTTACTTAGTCTCTTTTTGTCTGTGGATTGTACCCTGGCTATTTTTACTTTACAGTTAGTATCCACTTATGAATGAGCACATACTTTCTGGGTCTTGGTTACTTCAATCAGGATGACATTTTTTTTCTAGTTCCATTCATTTTTCTTAAAATTTCACTGTTTTTTAACAGTTGAGTAATACTTCACTCTATGAATGCATTCCTTGGTTGGGGGACATATAGGTTACTTCCAGGTTCTGGCTGCTATGAATGAATGTGCTACGATCATAGTTGAGTAAGTGTCCTTGTGGTATGATTGAACATTCTTTGGGTATATGCTCAAGAATGGTATAGCTGGGTCTTGTGGCAGATGGATTCTTAGTTTTCTGAGAAATCACCACACTGACTTCCAGTGTACAAGTTTAAACCCCAACCAGCAATGTAGGAGTGTTCCCCTTGCTACACATCCTCTTCAATATGAGCTTATAGTTGTGTCCTTGAACATAGCCATTCTGACACCTGCAAGACTGATTTTTAGTCATTTTGATTTTTATTTCCCTGATGCCTAAGGATGTTGAACATCACCCCAAGTGTTTCTCAGTGAAATTGATTTTTCTCTGTTGAAAATTCTGTTCAGATCTGTACCTGTTTATAATTGGATTATTTGGTTTATTAATGTCTAGTTCTTTACATATTTTAGCAACCAGCCTTCTGTTGGATGTGGGGTTGGTGAGGAACTTTTCCCATTCTGTAGCCTGCCATTTTGTCCTACAGACATTGTCTTTTGCCTTACAGAAGCTATTAAGTTCTATAATGTCCCATTTATTAAGTGTTGATCTTAATGTCTTCTCTATTGTTTTCCAGTTCAAGAAGCTGTATATGCACCAATGTGTTCAAGGATATTTCCTATTTTCTCTTCTCCATGGTTCAGTGTATCTAGATATATATTGAGGTCTTTGATCAACTTGGACTAGAGCTTTGTTTTCAAAACACATGGTACTAGATATGGATCTATCTGCAATTTTCTACATGCCAACATTTAGTTATACCAGCACCATTTGCTAAAGATGCTTTCTTTTTTCATTGTATATTTTGGCTTCTTTGTCAAAAATCAGGTGTTCATAGATGTGTGGATTTACTTCATCTTTGATTTGATTCCAGTAATCAACCTGACTGTTTTTATTCCAATTCTAAGTGGTTTTTATTACTATAACTCTGTAATAGAACTTGGAATCAGGGATGGTATTACCTCTGTAAGTTCTTTTAGTGCACAGGATTGTTTTTAGCTATCCTGGGATTTTATTTTTGCATATGAAATTGAAAAGTTTTTATTTTTTTAATTTAAGGGAAAATGTTGAAAAATTAATTGCATGTGAATATTTTTTTTAAAGTTATATGCAATGCTGTTCTTCTATTCCAAGAGATTAAGTGGTTGACTCAAAATTAATGCCTAGTCCTTCAGTTGGAGGTTCATTAAATGTATAGTTAAAACAGTGTCTTTATCATCAATTTTACTCCCTGAATTCTCAATGGAACAATATTCTCAAGCAAATGCTTTCTGTGGTTGGTTAGAGATGTAGTAGTGAGCGTGGCTATCACTTTCAAAGTTTTTCACACACAATGAGAAGAGTAATTGACTCTGTTTTTCTGACGTATTTTATTTCCCATCTCTTATTTTATTATCACCATTTTCTGATGGTTTATTTTGTAAAGAAGGCCAAGTGCAGCTGTCTGAAAGTGAATTACAGCACAGAGACTTCATTTTGAATGAAAATATATCTAATAAAGCCAGAGGAGATTTCATGAGCTATCCATTTGTGCTATGATGCCTGGGCAGATGCCTTATTTATAATCCAAGATGGTTATTTGACTTTTTGTTCAGACACTCTCTTATACAATGAACCGAATATAATGCTTACTTTCAGAGTGTTACAAGTATACCATGATTAATTCATTATGGCTTTTCTCTCATTCTGTCAAAATCTTTTATATTAACTTATTATCCATTTCAAGGTTTCTAAAAAAGAAAAGATCAAATAAAGTTATTATGGCAATAAAAGGCATTATTATTTTTCAGCTTAATTTGGAGACCCGGTAAAATTAACCATCATGAACTACAAAGGTATCATTAATTGGCACCTGAGAATTTAACTCATTTTAATATTAAGTCATATATATAAATATATATATATATATATGGTTAATGTCTATACAAAATAAATATCATTTATTTAAAAATAGTGAATAGCCATGCGCTACTTAATAAAGTTTTTTATCTGACAAATAAGTGGTCGGTCAGGCTACATCTTCATGAGTGATGTCTCTGTGACAATGACATCTGGAGATTGCACCTTTTAAGACCATCATCCTGTGTACAACCTGTCATTGATGGTGACATCACTGTGTCACACATGACTGCAATGAACAGTCTCTAATTATCTACTATATATTCATATATGAAATTCTGTATCTCATAATTACCCTATTTTTACTTCTGATTTATAATATCAAATCAATCTTTGCTCATTAGTAGTATTTTCTGTGAGGGTGGAGTTTATTTTAGTCCAGTGTTTATATCTGATATTTGATAAACTACTGACTCTTAGAGACGTTTCTAGTACTTTGAATTTCTTCACCCCATAATCTCATTGCATAGTTCTTGCTAAGCACTGTATCATGTCTCTATAAGTCTAAGTCTGGTATTTTTGTTTTTTGTTTTTCATGATAGACTTTCTCTGTGTAGTTCTGGCTGTCCTAGAATCTACTTTGTAAAGTAAAATGATCATAAACTCACAGAGATCTTCCTCCCTTTGCCTCCCAAGTGCTGGGATTAGAGGCTGTGCCACTACCACCCAGCCAAGTTTTTCTAATGTCTTTTCCAATGAAAGGTCTAACGACAGGAGCTATATCAAAGCATTATATCTGATATTATTCTTGATTGTTGGCCATCATTGTTTCAAGGGTTTTCATAAAATTTAAGTCTAGTTCCTTGGCGAAACTAGCAAATTCCTCCATTGACTTTGCTTCACTTTTCCAATTGATTTCTTTATTCTGAGCAAATAGATTGATGCATTGAATACTAAGCAATTTTATAGCTTTGTCCCTACATAGGACTTGGTGAACATCGCTAGTTGATAACACAGCATTTCACTACTCCACAAGGTAAAGCCCTAGGCAACTGGAAAGCCACTTCCCATGCACTATTCCCAGGCTCTGATAAGCACTCACAGGCTTCCAGCACATGGGACTCCATTCCAGATAGGCTATGCAGACATGTTCACAGAGTATAGCGCTAAGATTAGCTTCTTTCACTAATTCTGGGGATTTCTTGAACAAAATCACTATTGCAGATAACAAATCTTATTGTAACCTAACAGAATTGAGCCCATCACCTTTGCCCTTAATTCTGATCAACAGTCTCTGATTGGAAAATAAAAGGAAACAGCCAAGCCTAGTTGGTGATTCTGGTGTTTGCCTTTAATCCCAACACTCAAAGGGGAGACAGAGGTGGGCAGATCTGAGTTCAAGCCCAGCTCTACAGAGTGAATTCCCAGTCTACACAGAGGGACCCTGTCTTCAAACACTAAAAAAATGATAGGAAACAGCTAATATATTAAAATCTAATACATATATTCACTAATATTAAATACAAACAGGTGTAGTAGTCCATGCTTATCATCTCAGCTCTTGGGAGGCTGAGGCAACAAAGGACCAATGTATTCAGTCCAATGTAAACAACAGAGTAAATTCCAGGCTATTCTGTGCTACAACCTTGAGACCTTGTCTCAAAACTCTCTTGATAGATTCATAAAACATCGACTTATTACCCTCCTACTTTATTTCTTTAGATGTCCAAAGCTGGACTCCAGGCCTATGAGCTCAGGATTGCCTTTCAGGTAATCTGACAGCTGTCAGGGTGATTATAATCATGGACTGAAGTTGCTCCCAGAAGGCTCTGGAACAGGAGTCCATCTCAACCTTTCAAACAGTAATGTGGTGTGTAGTAAGATATTCACTCCCCAACATCTGTAGCACTGACCATGTCCATTTGGGTGTGGTCACAGGTGCAGACATGACAGAGGGGGCAGGAGTAGTTCAGGGGTCCTGTACTCCAGTATGTTCTCTTGGATCCGGTAGGGTCACAGACAGCTGCCTAGGTGGATTCTCGGAGCTGGAACCTGCAGCAGTCACCTGCTTCTTGTTTGTGTAAGAGCATTCTGCCCCCCAAACTTCACTTAACCTGAATTGAATCTAGTGAATCTTGATCCGCATGCAATAGTGGTGCCTGGGTGAAACAAATCCCCTCCATCTTCCTCATAATGTTTCTTGATACTGATTATTGTGGGTTTTGGCTTTAGTGACTAGATCAGTGAATTTATTGGGTAATTCCTCAAAGTCGACATTCTTTGTCATGCACAGTCACAGAATTCTATGCTTGACTAGCCAAGTGCTCAGGAAAGTTTTGGGCAAAATCAATTTAAATATTTGGAGCCAGTGTGTCTCACAATGTACTGAATACCCACGCGTACATACATCTTCCAGAGATCCATCTTTCAGATGATGATAAAGAGTCAGAAGCTAGAACAGATCAAGGATAGCTTGGTGCAGTGGTAAAGTTTTTCCTTATCCTTGCAAACCATTCCCATAGTGGCTGAAAGTACAGCTGGAGTGGATCCTAATTGGAAATGCCTTGATTAGCCTCTGGAGTGCTAATGAATGCAAATTTCAGCACTTTCAAAATTACATCCTACTGTGTGAATCTTTTTTTATGCAATCAACAACAAAATGAAATACTGATTTACTGAGATAAAACTAAATGTTATTATTTCATTGTTAATTTAATCAAATTTTATTTTCTGTCTTTCTTCAAACCAGAGTGTCACATGCTTCTGTTTACACAATATACTGAACTTATTTTTGAATGGTAACTTTAAACTATTAAGGCATAAAGGAATCACAAATTATAAAAGACTTCATTGTTTAAAAAACTATGAAAAAATCCAATGTTCAGATATCTCAATCTCCATTAAGTTCATATCATGAAAAACATAGCATAAAAACTGAAGGTCTTCAACCACTATAATAACAAAGGGAGACTTGGTGCCAGTAGCTGTCTGTCTTTAAAGGCTGGATGGGATCTCTGGAAGTTACCTGACATGGTTTCACTGACTTTCTTCCAGGGGCAGAGAGAAATATCCCATCCGGATCCTCCTTATACTCTATAGCCTGCACATCAATTTCAGAATATGGAAAATAAATCAGATTATTGAGTCCCTGTAGAGTGTTGTGCTGTAACTACATCACCTGGAGAAAAGTCAGTAATAGTCTTGTAAAAGCAATGTGATGCAAGGATTCTTTGAAATGCATCAGAACAGGCATCTGAAGCTTCACAGTCACTGCATTTCTTCATCATGCAAACTTAGGCGTTCTGCCGTAAAGTAGTTTGCAGAAATGGCTCCATAGCCACTAAAGCTGACCAGGCGACACCTTGCCTAGTGCAATAGCTATATATTTTCTTTATCTCCTGGCTATGCTTCTCTCTGTGTGTTTATGAGTGCTATGTGGATGCGGTGTATATGTGTGCATGTGTGTTGATATAAGTGCTTTGTGCGTGTGGTTGTATGCATCCATATGAGTGCTTTGTCCATCATATTATATGCGGCAGAAATAAGCCAGTTCTTTTTCCATGGACATCTATCAATGGATTTAAAACCAACCTTTAAAAAAACCTAATCATAATAAGAATGTGAGCATACCCCCCCACACACACACACAGTCAAAACCAAGCATGTGCATAGGGAAACCATCTACTTCATCATGCTGGGATGTTCTTACATAGGTGAGTCTCTCTCTCTCTCTCTCTCTCTCTCTCTCTCTCTCTCTCTCTCTGTATGGGTGTGTGTGTGTGTGCATGCGTGTGTGCATGCTTGTTTGTGTTCATTTGAAATTATAATGCAGTCTTTTTGAAGGGGAATGTTATATTCCTATACATGGTTTCTGATGGTTCCAAACTCAACATCTTGAATCCTCACACACTCATCGCCTTCCTCTGAGCTGGGAGTTACTCTCTAATAGCACATATCTACGTTAAATCCAATTGCCCTACATTTCCACAGCCCACTTGTGCTCATTCACTTTGTCCCTCTGTTATGGTAGCTCCTATAAAACACACGACAAAGTAGTGGGCTCTGCGTCCATCAGGTTTCTGTGTAATGCTCCTCCTCCTTGCTTAGTGCTAAATAAATCACAGAGCCACTTGCTGTATCTAAAATCATATTTTTCTCTGTCTGGTCCAGTAAATGAAGTGCCCACAATGCAGTAGTTGCACAATACTTGCTTAAGTAAAGGAGACAGAGGTTCTGAAGCAATTTAGGAGGAGGCTCATTTTCTAATTGAGTCTGGGATGAAGGCAGCTCCCTCTTACAGCAAAGAGACCAAGATCCCCTCTGAAACACCATTTAACACCCCCTCATCTCTGACAGAAAGCATATTTTGCCAATTAACCTCTTGCACTTAGCACAGACCTTCAGTCCACTTTTTCATTTCCTGAGTGTCATTGTGGTTTTTCTAAAATCATCACTGGTCCAATGGCTGAGTTTTCTTTCCATTGAATAACTGAACTCTGCCAAATGTTAGAGGAGATGAGAAGATGAGCTGCTGTGGTTCTGACTTATAGGAGCTTCTGTTGTTCTTTCACATATTTATTTCATGTGCTTTGTCTGTGTGTTGTTCCTGTGCATGAGTGCATGCATGCATGTGGATGTGTGTGCAGACATACATGGAAGCTAGAAGTCAAAGTCAATTTGAGTAGATTACATCATTGTATTTCACCTTGTTTCTTTGTTCTGGTGTATGCATGTGTGTAAGTGTGTGGCGTTGTGCATGGTGCATGTGTTGTATGTGGTGTGTGTGTGTGTATGTTGTGTGTTTTGTGCGTGTTTATCTGTGTGTGAATGTGGTATGTAGTGTGTTTGTGTGTGTGTAAGTGGATACCACATGTAAGCCTGTTTCCATGGAGGCCAGAAGGAGTCACATTTATTGGTGTTCAAGTTGGCTTACGAGATGGGTGTGCTGTGGTGAAAAGTCACGATGTTGGCTGTGCCGACACTCTCACTTCTGCTGTAACCATCTAAAGAAAATGAAATAATCGTAGGCACTTCAAGGACATGTGGGAAAATTCATCATGGCTAACTTTTGACAAGAAAATGCTACAAGAGAGTATATTATAAGGTAATAATTCATATCAGTACAAGACTTTACATGCTGACTGAATTATTCCTCAGTGCCATCTAGACACAGCAGAGCAGCTATTCTCTTTAGAAAGTGGCGGGGGAAGAACTAGCAAGGATTCCAAATCTATAAAACAAAATGCAATAGAAGGTTCCAGAAACAACTGGGGAAGAAATAGTGTAAGAGCTAGCCAGTGGTGCTGCACGACTTTAATCCCAGCATTTGGGAGGCAGAAGCAGGTATATCTCTGAGTTTGAGGCCAGCTCGTCTACAGAGCAAGTTCAAGGACAGGCTCCAAATCCACAGAGAAATCCTGTCTTGAAAAACCCACGCCCCCCCCCAAAAAAAAAGAAAGAAAGAAGGAAGGAAGGAAACAAACAGCAACAAAATATATGTAGCGTGCAGATGCCTCTAATGTTTTTCTCATTAATCTAGGGCTGAAAAGTATCAACTCTCACACGAAGGGAAAGGAGAAAATCATGGGTACAGCCTGGATTTGTGACCAGTCCTCTAACCTAGACAAGGACTTGGTGCAGAGCAGTGAGAGAGGCAAAGCATGAAGAGCTGACTGGAATTTGAGAACTGTACACAGTTCTCACCTGGCCCTCCCCCAGGGACTCTAGAGGAAGGCAACCTCTCCAGTGCTCTTAGGCTAAGTGTGGGACTTAGCGGCTTTTGTCTATAGTATGTATCAGCAGAAAATTCTCAATGTAGCAAAAAAGTGGATCTTAAATATTGGAAATGTACTTTTGTTTCTAAGGTGGGGCTCCAGGTTAAAAAAATACCCTATATCCATCAGGAAATGAGACAGAGCTTGTGGGCAAGAGAGAGTATCACAGTCTCATGGAATGCAGCAGAGTTTGAGTGGGCACAATGAGCATTGAAGTCTCAGAGAGTAGGTTTGAGTGGGTCAGGAGCATTTCCCTGAGATATAGCGGCCCTTTGGAAGCCATGGGAGTGGCTTTCAAGGTGGTATAAAATAGGAGACGCTTCAGGTCACCAAATATTATCACCAGTAAAATACAAGATAAATCTACATCATCAGGAAAACACCGATTAGCTCTGCTCACTAACCCCATCAGCTCACATGAGACAAATGGTCAGAGAAACATTTTTATCAGCATAAGCACATATTAGTGATATCCTGTTGCTGGGGATCTAATCCTCACTGAATCCACATACTACACCCAAATATAAGGCATGTGGTCCATGTTATTGAACTGACTAAACCTTAAAGAGAAGAAACTGATAAGCCTCTGGAGTGGAGTTACTTTGGCTGACAGCATCCAGGCTGATCCCTTCCCTTTAAACCAGTGAGACATAAGATCAGATGTGTAAATCTGAGCTAGAAATAAAGAACTCAGAGGGTTTAATAATATTACCATTTCACACTTCTCATATTCTAAACAAAATGCAGTAGGTTAATGTATGCTATGAAAATTTTAAATTTGGGTGTCAACATGCTATGAGAAATTGGAGGATTTGCATGTTAAAAGAAAGGAAGTCAACAGAAGTTAGTTGGTATGATGTCTATAGTATTCTTCTTTCATACCAACCTTGTTGAAGACAAAATATGGGTGTTGTCTGCAGAAGGCAGATTTGGAGGGCTGTTCTTTATAATTTGTAGGGTCAAAGTGGTTATTATATAATCTATATTATGTGTAATATACAAATTAACAAAGAGAACCTGGTTTATCAATCTAGGGCGACAAATGAATTATAGGTAAATTGGCCTACCAGTTGACATATTTGGGTGTGAAATTTTTCCTCCCAGGCCCCAGGGATGATTGAAGAGGTAGGACTAAGATCTGGTCTTTTCAATTGATGTGTTTGATATGAATTTTCTCCTCCAAGGACCAAAGGATGATTGCAGAGGCAGGAGTGAGGTCTTATCTTACCTCAGCATCTTTTGTTTAGTTTTTTAAAATGTTTGTGACAGAGAGATGAAATTGGATGTTCAGTCTAGATGTTCAACCACTCCTATTTGCAGAGACAGTCTATTTCAACATCTTTTGTTGAACTAAATATTGTTAGTAAAGAGTGCTGGAACATGCCTTTAACCCCTGCAGTTGGAACACAGAAGCAACAAATCTCTGTGAGTTCAAGGCTAGCCTGGTCTACATATAGAGTTTCAAGACAGCCAATGCTACATACTGACACCATGCCTAAAAAATGTTTAGGGCAAAAGTATAAGAGTCATTATCAAATCTAGATATTCAAGCATTGCTATATAGAAGTATCCAATATATTTGATCCTAGAAATAAATGTATACATGTCCTTGAAGAACTATGGAAAAGGTGAGACAAAGAGAGCCAGGATCCTTTGACCACATGCAGATATACTTTTAGCTGTATCTGTTCCCAGAAAATGATAGGAATGACAGTATGGGATCAGGCTTAATTTAAAATTGACCTAGAGTAGCAAGTTCAGTAACCACACTCTTTTAACTAGAAATAGCATTCTTACATTGCTGTTTCCCAAAGACACCAGTGCATCGATGTTTGCAAGGGTTCAATTTGAACCCTAATAGTGAGATTCATGTTCACAAAGATAAGAACAATTTCAAAACATTGTTTAGAATTTCACCCCTTCTTTATGCCACAGATTCTGAAATGTCTAACATCTTGTACATTATACCACCCAATGGTGGGGACACGGCACAGGTGACCACATCTTCTTGTTCTCTCTTGGTGTGTGTTAAGCGAGTGTGCTGACAACAGTGATTTTGACAGCTTCATGAATTTAAATATAAATGTTTTGACTAGATTCTAATACTATGTCAGGAAGAGTAGAACAATAAGCAAGGAAAGATGATCAGGACATTGCCCAGGGTCCTACTTGGAAATGAATGTCATTATTAAAACCTTTCTTAAAAAACGGTAGATCCTTTGTGGATAAGAAGAGTAAAATTTCAAGACTCAACATCAAAATGTATTTAAGCAGGTCCCAAAAACATACAGAGAAAAATATATTAAAAACAAACAACAAAATTCAATCAATAAATAACAATGAGAAAGATGAACTTTTAAAAATTATGATTATCAATGACAAAAGGGAACTTTTAAGAAATACCATAGACATTGATTATAATATATGTTAATGTATTAAACCTAAAATTTTTAATGAATACAAATAAATACAGGCCTCATGCTAAGAAATCTCTGTACAAACACAGAATATGTGCTAGAAAAGTACTTTGAAACATATGAAGCTTACATACAAATCTACAAGACTATATTAGATCTACACATATTCAACCAAACCCAGAAGTGCTTAAACCAAGCCAAGGCATTAATAGTTTGTAAACAAAGAATATACAGTTATGAGGGAGATGTGATGAGAGTCTTGGGGGAGTTGGAGAGCGACTGAGAGGGTAGATACAATCAAGATAAATGTACATATGTATTAAAGTCTCAAAGCATAAATCAAAATTAAAGAAAAGAATGCTTGAATATTTAATTTTTTGTCAGTTGAAAATAAAACGTTAAACAAACATTTAATATCCAATTTATACAATAGAGGCAAAATCTGAAGATTGGGGATATTTTGTGAGAATGTTGCTTTTCTCAAAGCAAACTAACACAGAAAAAAAAAATGAATAACTGCACATATCCACAGGAACACAGCATGCAGGATCTGTTCAGCTGATTGGTTAGAGATGTGTAATCTTGCCTAAATGCCACCAGAATGTTGAGGATCATCACTTGCAGAGCACTGTCTCCATCATGTTCTTTTAAATCTTCAAAGGCCTGTTCTCTGGAAACCAGAGATCATTCCATAGATCTAGAAAAGATGCCTTCAGAACTCTGACAAAAGCAAAACATGCACAGGGCCACCAGCATAGTAACCATCTCTCCATAAAAAAAGAAAAAGAAAAAAAAAAAAACAGGGGCAGGGATTTCACTGGATTGCAATCTGAAGTCTTATTCCAACATCTTGTAATACATTAGAGGAAAACTAAACAGAGGCAGAGAATGTCAAGGAGGGCTTCAAGGAAATTAATTCAGAAATTTAGAGCAAGGGAAAGGAGTAGGAAGCAGGGACATTGTAGATACATGGCATCCTGAAGAATGGCATGGATGGGGGAAAAGTCCCTCTGAGATGAATATCTCGTGGGGTCCCCTTCTACCTCACAGTTTGTTGGCTGACAGTCCATGAGGGAAAGGGGCAGAATCAATGACAGAGAGCTTTGGATTCCCTATGAACATGATGCAAATAGCTTTCCAATGAATGACTTCAGTGAGACAGCCCAAGTTTATTCTAGAGTGAGGGGAGGTATAGAATGGGGACAGTGGCTAGGGCATCACCTAATTTGCATTAGGTGACATGCTCCTATCACAAAGCTCTAAGTACAGGTCTTAGTTATCATTAAGTGGAAGCACAGTCCTTTCACAAATTTCCTAACACAATCTCTAAATACCATATGGGCAGTAGGGGGAAGCTTCTGCAGGGAACTGTGTCAAGGGTCAATGAGAGATAAGTAGGCACCAAGGCCTCGAGACAGTCTGCGAATATAGTCCCATAGAGAACAGGAAGCCTTCCATCAGAAGGGATAACTCCATTTTACTGAGCTTGGAGAGAGCTGCCAGGCCATAGCAGACTAAGACCACTGACCAGCAGGGGATCCCAACATCTCACTAGAAGATCAAACTCTTTCTGGGCTGGCATGGTTGACCATGTGACTGTATTCAGATGGCTATGAGTAAAACAATTCATATATCTGGGTGTGTCTTTGGAGATGTGTTTTGAAAGTTTTAGTATATGGAACAGCAACAATGGGCAAAGTTTTTTCTCTAAATGTGAGTAGTGTTATCTAATAGGCTGGGGGCCTAGAAAGAATAAGAGAAGAGACAGCCATTTCCCCAACTTCTCCAGCCTTTCTAGCTATATTCTCATTGACACAGCATTCCTTAGGGACCTTTCAGGAATGAATCACTTAAGTTGAGCTGTAGTGCTGGTGGCCCTTAATTCTGGAAGCTACCATCTGTTTGGAATGATCTATGACTCTCCAAAATGTAGACATCAATTCTCAGATAATTAAGCCTTTGGATTTAATCCATATATTTATTGGTTCTTTTCCATTAGAGAACCCTGAGTGACAGGCCAGTGTCTCACCCTGCACCAATAGGGTTGTAATACAACAACAGGACATTAAAGCAAAAATGTTGAGAGGAATAGACTTTCTGGGAAGAAATGGGTGCAGAAAAACTCAAAAATCAAGACAGA
The DNA here is from genome assembly GCF_003668045.3 of Cricetulus griseus. NCBI lineage: Eukaryota > Metazoa > Chordata > Mammalia > Rodentia > Cricetidae > Cricetulus > Cricetulus griseus. The sequence continues at coordinate 3,665,128 of NW_023276806.1, forward strand.
ATATTAGAGTAAGGATATTAGATGAATTTAGAGTCTAAGATAGGTAGCTACAGGGATAAAAATACTAACTAGAGTTGTTCAAAAATCTAGGTTGAAAAACATAGATTCTCATTCTACATTTCTTTGTCATTAAATTAAACTACATGGCATCTTTTCAAGAAGTCTGAATAGGTTTGAGACAGGCAATAAAGACACAGCATTCAAACAGGCAGAGCCATCAGAAGCAAGATAAAACATGATGCAAACATTAAATTATCAAACCAGGGATGAGAACAGCTTTTAATATGTTAAAGGCACCAATAGAAAAAGCAAAGAGTATGATAGATAGAACACACAATTAATTGACTTTAAGGCAAAATTGAAAGAAACCACTTTAGTCATAGTGAACAAACAGAAGTGGGGGTAAGAAGTTTTGATGTCACAATCAGTGGGTTTGACTCAGTGAACGATAAAAAACAAGGAGGGGCAAATTGACAGAAAGTTCAGAAATTACAAGGCAAAAATTAAAAATAAATAAAGTAATCATTTTAAGAAATGTGACATAATATTAAATGAATAGCATTAATATCTGCAAAATACTAGTGAATGAAACAGAAGTAACTGCAGTGACAATATTAGCAGAGTGTGCAGATCTGATGGACACCAGTATCATAAAGGACAAACATGCCCTGAGCTGGGAAAAGCATGAAGGGTATCATATGCAGCTACATCGTATGAAACAAAAGTAAAGAGAAAATGTTCAAAGGAGTCATGAGAGTTGACATTTTGCCTCTACAAAAGCAAAACGTGCAAGTGCCAACGGGCTTCTTCCCAAAAATTATCCAAGCAAAAACAGTCAGAAAGAAAATAGCATAGCAACAGCTGCTAATTCTGTGTTCACAACAACCATCATCCAGAGTAAAAGGAAAATGAAGATTTACCCAGAAAACACAGTCCGAGGAAAAGGAGTACAGCAGATCCTACAGCAAAGATGTTTTATCCTTTATATGGGAAAGTGTGATAGATGAGAGAGTTAGGAAGCCCAGACCCAGTCCATCCAAGGGATCAAAGGTTATACAGGAAGAGTTGAAACCAGGCGAGTGCACCCTTCCCTGGACCTGGCCTACTTAAGCTGCCCCGTGTTGGTAAATACCTTACTGTACTTGCTGACTTCAGCATCTGAGTAACTGGGATGAATAAAATTCACAATCAGTTGGTGGGAGGAAGGACAACAGGCTTCATCTAAAGTGGAATGTAGCTATTCACTCTGGACTGAATTGGATTAAAACATGTGATTTCTAGGGTAAGAGCTGTAAAATGAGCTTAACCGATGCATTAGGCAAGAGAATGAAATCAGGGGAAAAAATTCAGTAAGTTCAGAGAAAGCAGAAGAAAAAAAGGAATGTATGTGTATAAGTATACCAAGCTGTCATTTAAAAGGTAGGAACTCTAAATCAATCAATCTTGAAGCAGGAATTTCAGAATGCATGAAATACAAAGCCCAGTATCAGTGCTTTAAGGACAGCACAATAGGACAGCATCCAGAGGCAGATTAAAGGGACATCAGCTATAAGGAGGCATAAAAACAACAATTGCTAGTATGTCAGTGCCAGATTTATTTTTTTAAATAAGTACTATTTTTTTTAAAAAAAATTTCCTTTATTTTTGAGATCATAGTATAATCTGACCATTTCCCCCTTCCCTTTCCTCCATCCAAACCCTGCCATCTACACCTTTTGCTTGCTTTCAAATTTATGACCTATTTCAGTGGTTGTTATTGTCTACATGTATGTGTATTCCTAAACTCAACCTGCATAGTCAATATAATGTTACTTGTATGTGTATGTTCAAGTTGACCATTTGGTATCGTCTAACCAACTGCAGTGATCTCCCCTGGGGAGAAGGACTTTTCTTCCTCCCAGCTTTCCTTCGTTGAGAGTAATTCTCTGTGTAGGGTTGAAGCTGCAGGCCTTTCCACTTTCTGTTTCTATTTCAGTCTTCTCATTTGTCATGGGCCTGACATCTTGGTTTAATTTTGGTGGTTTGGCTGAATCTAAAAATTTATCAATATCTTTTAAGTTTTCCAGCTTAATGCAGTACAGGGTTTTAAACATTCACTTATAATATTTTGTTGTATTGTGTTTTATTTTCATTCAGAATCAGAAAGATTTTATTTTTATTCTTGATTTCTCCTTTGACAGATTCATAATGCAGCAGTGAGTTGTTTAATTTCCACCAGTTTGCACATTAACTAGAGATTTATTGGCTATCTGTTTTAAGTTTTATGAATTGTGGTCATGCAGGATGCAAGGATTTATCAATTATTGTGAATATGTAAAACTTTGTTTTGTGTCCCAGGATGCAGTCTATTTTATAAAATATTCCATGTGCTATTACAAAAGAATGCATACCCTTATATGTTTGAGCAGAATATTGTTTAGAGACTTTTAATTTCAAATGATGTATGATACCAGTTAATTTTGGTATTTTCTTATTTGTTTTTTACGCATGATCTATCTATGGAAGAAAGCAAGGTCTAGAAATAACCACATATTAATGGATAGAGGCTAACTTCTGTGTCTTTATATCCAATGGCACATATTTTATGAAATTGGGCTCCCCAGAGTTTGATGCAAGTATGTTCCTGATAGTGATGTTTTCTTGGTTAATTGTCCCCTTGATTAGCATGAAATGTCCATCCTTACCTCTGTGGATCAGTTTTAGTGTAAAGTCTATTTTGTCAGATATAAGTATAGTGACACTTGCTTGCTTTCTGATCCCGTTTGATCAGAATACCTTTGCCTCACCTTTTATTCTGAGGCTACCCTATTTTTAAGGGTATGATATGTTTCTTCCAGATGAAAAAGAGGTGGATTTTGATCCTTTAATACATTTATATGTTCAGTCAGCCTGTGTCTTTTGATGGAAACCTGAGGCTGTTGATATTTACAATTGTTATTGAAATGGGTGTGATAATTCTGGTGACTGAGTTGTCTATTTTAGTTGTTGTTTTAGCATTCTAATGATACTCTGTTGATGGGAAATATACTTCTTGCATGTTTATCTTATTGATTGTTAAATAAAATACTGTTTGGCTAATGAGACAGCAAGTTAGACGGGACTAGGAGTCAAAGAGGATTCTGGAAAATGTAGTAGAGAAGTCATGATCCAGGCAGGAAGTGACATAGCAAGGAGACTCATATTTAAAGAAGGAGAAACAGGAAGGGTCCCTCTTTTCCCCTTCCATCCACCAGCAGCAGGATGTGAGCCACCAGCAAGGAGGGATGCCAATAAGGCATCCGATAAGATAAGTCTTATAAAATATATAGGTTTATTACGATAGTTAAGACAGAGCTAACAGATGAGAATCCTAGTCATTGGCCAAGCAGCATTGTACCTAATATAAGTTTCTGTGTATTCCTTTGGGCCCTAACACACGTGGCGGTGGGGCTCAGGCAGCTTTTGGCAGAAAGATTTATCGTAACGCTCTGTGTTTTAATAACCATGGCTTCATATTTCTTTCCACAGTCTCTCTGCTATGCTTCTTCAACTCTTCAACTGAAATTAATGTATTGCTTCCTGTGTTTTCTTTTGGCTTGGTTTGTTGTATATAAAAGAAACTTGGGCTGTTTTTATTATGGAGAGTTTTTCTTTCTCCTTCAATTATATTGGATAATATTGTTGGGTATATTAGACTCAGCTGGTAGTCATGGTCTTTTCAGACTTGCAAAGCAAAATTTCCAAGAGAAATCAGTCTTTATTTTGATGAGTTTTTCTTTATATAAGTGACATGTAATTATTCTTTTGAAGCTTCACTATACCATTTTTTGTTCTGTATATTTAGTGACTATTAAATATTCACTATTGTAAATTGTGAGTATTTTCTTTTCTGGACTTGTCTGTTTGTTAGTCCGTGTACTTGTTGGATCTGTATGGGCATGTCTTTCCTCAGTTTGCAGACATATTCTTCTTGTTGATGAGCTTGTCTATGCCATTGACTTGGATGTTTTCTCCCTCATTTGTGCCTGTAAATTGATGGTTTAGATTTTCAATAGTGTCCAACATAACCTGTATGCTCCATTCTTATGTTTCTTTCATATGTATTGCTTATTTATTTTATCCCTAATTATCTTTGAATCTTGGTTGTTTATCTTTTGTGTGATTCACTATAATTATAAGGATTTCCTTTACATTTTCTCATTGAGTTATTGCATTTTTAAGTTCTATCTTTATTACAGCTTGAGTCATCTTCAATGATTTTCATTATTGAATTCCATTCTCAAGTTCTCAGTTGTCTTAGTAATTTCCATTAGCCCTATATTTATGTTTTCTTGATGATCACTCAGGTTTTTACTTTCCTTAAGCTCTTTCTTATTAAGTTCATTGAGCTGTTAGTTTGTGTATTCTTTAAAATGCTTAAATTATTGGATGACATATGACTGTTCTTTTAAAGTTTTTGTATTAGAGTTCATCTATGATAGTTCTCATTGACAAACTTTCTAGAGGACTGGTAAGTTTTTGAGTGTAGATATTGAATTACTCTTTTATATTTTTTGTATTTTGTGAGATGTGGGCATCTTTTGTTATTTCTAAGTCTGATATGGTCAGAGCAGGTTGGGACAGAAAAGAGTCATGAGGGTATTATGTATCAAGGTTGGTAATGGCTTGAGGCAAATGAAGCCACAGGGAGAAATGGGGCTGGGTTGATGTACAGGATTTGCTTCCTGATCCAAGCCTGATATGTAGGGATAAATCTGTTTTGGTGGAAGGTTGAATGTGGCACAGGACGGGGTTGTGTTTGTAGAGGTAAGCAGGGTAAATCTTGAAGGAAGTTCACACACTGGCTCAGCAAAGGCTGGGGTGGCCAGACTAGGCATGAGAACTGGATGTGTGATCTAGACTAAGTCTATCAACAGGAAAATGGAAATATCACACATTACACATTGAAATAATATTATCCTATTAAGAAAGTGAAATTATAAAATTACCAAATAAGTGAATGGATCTAGGAATGGAAGTAGGCATCCTGATTGATGTAACCCAGATCCAGAAAGACAAACATGGAACATCTATTTCACTTGTATATTTTGGCTTTGAGTGCTGAGATATGGGTATTTGTTTAGAATATTCTTAGAACTCAGAAAATTAGTTAAGGCGATGTCAGGGTGTAGGGGCTAGGATATAAGTGATGTATAAGAGGAATGGGGATATTTGAATAGTAGGATACATGGAGATGGAAAACTAATACTCACTAAAGTCCTATCAAAAGTTACGGGAACAAAAGTGCTTAAATTGAGTTACTCCGATTCCTCTACAGAGGAGGGGAAATCCCTTAGTAGAGGCAGTACAGGTTGTCATATAAAAAAATCAGTGCTAGAAATTAATATTTTTCAGAGCTGCTGGCCTTGGAGGTAACATAGACTCATAAACTTGCAGGGTATTGGAAGTGCCTGTGCTTGTCCTCCAGAACTTGACACCAAGTTGCAAAACATACGAGAATCTCCTCATCTCTGGCCTCCATAGACACTGAACTCAAACTCACATACAAGTACTATCACTAAAATAAGATAAAAAAATTTTTAAAAGGAATCAAAAATCAACCCATATGATGTGAAAACAATTTTGAAATATGTATATTTATAATTGGAACACATGTTATTTTTTATGTTTTAGTAATACTCAAACTAATACTTAAGATGGAAAAGAGATTTTTATTGAATTTCTTTCATTACTACTCATATTTACATATACACAACCCCCCATTCCCTCGCCCTGCCATCCTCCCATGTTCCGCACCAACCCCCCTCAAACCATCCCCAGACTCCTTCCCAGGGACACTGAGGCGCTCCACCAGGGATCTTCAAAGTCTGTCATATTGTTTAAGTGAGGGCCCAGGCCCTCCTTGATGTATATGGGCTGCAACAGTATCCCTCCATAAGGAATGGGCTCCCAAAGTCCATTTGTGCTTTAGGGTTAAAGACTGGCTCCACTGTTAGAGGTCCCATCGACTGTCTTGGCCTCCTAGCTGGCACACACATTCAGAGGGCTTGGTTCAGTCCAATGCTGTTTCCCCAGCTTTATACTAGGGTATCCATGCTCTCACTAGGTCAGGTCAACTGTTTCTGCGGGTTTCTGCAGCACCATCTTGGCTTCTTTGCTCATCCCTCCTCCCTCTCCACAACTGGATTCCAGTAGTGTGGTTCAGTGATTAGCTGTGGGTGCCTATTTCTGCATCGAACAGCTACTGGATGAAGGTTCTAGGAATGGGAACCAAGTTAGACATCAATCTCATTATAGGGGAAGGGCATCAATGGCATTTTCTCTACTACTGATTGGCTACTTAGTTGGGGTTAGTGTTACCCCAAGATATTTTATGTTTTTAGTTGCTATTGTAAAGGGTGATGTTTCTCTGAATTCTTTCTTAGCACATTTATCATCTGTATATAGTAGGGCTACAGATTTTTTTGAGTTAATCTTGTATCCTGCCACTTTGCTGAAGGTGTTTATCAGCTGTAGTAATTCCCTGGTAGAGTTTTTCGGGTCACTTATGTGAACTATCGTATCATCTGTAAATAGTGAAAATTTGACTTCTTCATTTCCAATTTGAATCCCCTTGATTTCCATTTGTTGTCTTCTTGCTCTAGCTAGAACTTCGAGTACAATATTGAAGAGATATGGAGAGAGTGGACAGCCTTGTCCTGTTCCTGATTTTAGAGGAATTGCCTTGAGTTTCTCTCCATTTAGATTGATGTTGGCTGTTGGTTTGCTGTATGTTGCTTTTATCATGTTTAGTTATGCTCCTGTTATTCCTGGTCTCTCCAAGACCTTTATCATGAAGAGATGTTGGATTTTGTCAAAGGCTTTTTCAGCATCTATCAAGATGATCATGTGGGTTTTCTTTTTCAGTTTGTTTATGGTGGATTACGTTGATGGATTTTTGTTATGTTCAACCATCCCTGCATTCCTGGGATGAAGCCAACTTGATCATGGTGGATGATTTCTCTGACGTGTTTTTGGGTTCAGTTTGCCAGTATTTTGTTGAATATTTTTGCATCGATGTTCAGGAGGGATATTGGGCTGTAATTCTCTTTTTTCATTGTGTGTTTGTGTGGCTTGGGTACCCAGGTGATTGTAGCCTGAAAGAGCTTGGCAATGTCCCTTCTGCTGCTATTGTGTGGTACAATTTGAGGAGTACCAGTATTAGCTCTTCTTTGAATTTCTGGTAGAAATCTGCAATGAAACCATCTGGCCCTAGGCTTTTTTTGGTTGGTATACTTTTGATGAATGCTTCTATTTCATTAGTGGTTATAGGTCTGTTTAAATTGCTTATCTGTTCTTTATTTAATTTTGGTAAGTAATATCTATCCAGAAAATTGTCCATTTGCTTTAGATTTTCGAATTTTGTGGAGTACAAGTTCTCAAAGTATGGCTTGTTGATTCTCTGGATTTCCCTAGTGTCCATTGTTATGTCCACCCTTCATTTCTGATTTTGTTAATTAGCATGCTTTCTATCTGCCTTTAGGTTAGTTTTGATAAAGGTTTGTCTATCTTGTTGACTTTCTCGAAGAACCAACTCTTTGTTTCATTGAGTCTTGGTAGTGTTTTCCTAGTTTCTACTTTATTGATTTCAGGCCTCAATTTGATTATCTCCTGGTGCTTACTCCTCTGGGGAGAGTTTGATTCCTTTTGTTCTAGAGCTTTCAGTTGTGCTGTTAATTCTCTAGTGTGACTATTCTCCAGTTTCTTATGTGGGCACTTAGTGCTATGAACTTTCCTCTTAGCATGGCTTTCCAAGTGTCCCATAAGTTTGTGTATGTTGTGTCTTCATTCTCATTAAATCTAGGAAGTCTTTAATTTCTTTCTTTTATTTCTTCCTTGACCCAAGAACAATACAATTGCTCATTATTCAATTTCCTTGAGTTTGTAGGGTTTCTGCAATTTGTATTGTCGAATTCTAACATTAAAGCATGGTGGATTGATAAGATACAGGGGATTATTCCAATTTTTTGTATCTGTGTAGGTTTGCTACATTGTTGAGTATGTGGTCAATTTTAGAGAATGTTTCATGTAGTGCTGAGAAGGAGGAACATTCTTTTGTGTTTGGATGGAATATTTTATAGGTATTTGTTAAACCCAATTGGGTCATAACTTCTGCTAGTTCTTTTGTTTCTTTGTTTCTGTCTGATGGTCCTATATAGTGTTAAGAGTTGGGTGTTGAAGTCTCCCACTATAAGTGTGTGAGGTTTTATGTATGATTTCAGCTTTAATAATGTTTCTTTTATGAATGTGGGTGCTGTTGTATTTGTGGCATAGATGTTCAAGATTGAGACTTCATCTTGATGGACTTTTCCTGTGATAAGTATGAAATGCCCATCTTTATCTCTTTTGACTGAATTTGGTTTGAAATCTAATTTGTTAGATATTAGTATTGCTACATCAGCTTGTTTCTTGGGTTCATTTGATTGGAAAGTCTTTTTCCAACCCTTTCCTCTGAGGTACCTTCTGTCTTTGAAGTTGAGATTTGTTTCTTGTATACAGCAGAAGGATGGATTCTGTGTTCATATCCATTCTGTTAGCCTGTATCTTTTTATAGGCAAGTTAAAACCTTTGACATTGAGAGATACTGATGTCCACTGATTGTTGATTCTTCTTTGTTTTGGATTTGTTGGTGGTGGTCTTGTTATTTGTAGATTTCCCTACTTTTTCAGTGTTTGGTAAAGTGGGATTATCTATTGCCTATGGTTTTTAGAGAATAATTATCTTCCTTGCATTGGAGTTTTCCTTCCATTAATTTCTGTAGAGCTGGATTTGTGGATGGATATGTATTATTAAATGTGGTTTTGTCATGGAATATCTTGTTTTCTCCATCTGTAGTGATTGAAAATTTTGCTGGATACAGTAGTCTGGGCAGGCAACCATGTTCCCTTATCATTTGTAAAACATTTATCCAGCATCTTCTGGTTTTCAAAGTTTCCATTGAGAAGTCGGGTGTAATTCGGATAGGTCTGCCTTTATATGTTACTTGGCCTTTTACTTTTGCTGCTCTTAATATTTTCTTTATTCTGTAAGTTTGGTGTTTTGATTATTATGTGGCAAGGGGACTTCTCTTTGTGATCCAATCTATTTGGTGTTCTGTAAACTTCTTGTACTTTCATAGGCATATCCTTCTTTAGGTTGGGGAAGTTTCCTTCTATGATTTTGTTGAATATGTTTTCTGTACCTTTGAGCTGAATTTCTTCACCTACTTCTATACCTATTATTCTTAGGTTTGGTCTTTTCACAGTGTCCCATATTTCCTGGATATTTTGTGTTAGGAACTTGTTGGACTTGAGATTTTCTTTGGTCGATGGCTATATATCCTCTAATGAGTCTTCAACACCTGAAATTCTCTCTTCCATCTCTTGTATTCTATTCTTTCCTAATTGTTTACCACCTTTTCTGTTTCCAGCATCCCCTTATTCTGTGTTTTCCTTATCATTTCTAAGACTGCTTTCACACCGTGAAACATTTGAATTGTTTCCTTCACTTGTTTGTTTGTTTTTTCTTGGCTTTCTTTAGATTCTTTAAGAGATTTGTTTATTTCTTGAATTTTTCGTTTCTCTTTTCCTCCATTTCATGTAATTTTTTATTGTTTATTTTTTGTATTTCTTTAATGGATTTTCTTGTTCCCTCCTTAATGGTCTCTATCATCTTCATAAGACAATTTTTAAGGTCCATCTCTTCTTCATCCTCTGTCTTGGGCTTTTCAGTTCTTGCTGGTGTAGAGTCCCTAGATTCTGTTGGTGTCATATTGGTCTTTCTGTTGTTGAGTGTGTTCTCATTCTGTCGTCTTCCATCCCTCAGGTGTCAGTGGAGGTCAGAGAGCAGAGGGGGAATCAAGAGTGAAGTGAGTCAGGGCTCAAGGTGGGCCTTCTGGTCTGGGCAAGATCCACTCTTGTCCAGGGGGAGGAACAGGAAGAAGCGAGTAGGGAGTGATGGGGAAATTTGGAGCAGCGCCCAGACTCACCTCAGGCAGCAGGCAGAGATTTTTATTATAAAAATTGACATAACTTTGGTGAGAAAAATGAAACTAAGATTTTAATAAAACCTTTATTTATGCATTGAAGGTTAATATTCTATGGGCCTTAAAAGTTGACATGACTGATTGCATAATGCTACATCACTGATCATCAGTGTCAGCTCCATCATATTGCAAAATATCTAAGACTCAGGCATTTAAGAATATTGTCCAACATATGACACTACATAATGGGGTAGGCAAGCCAAGCCGAGCAGTTGTTTCTTAGGTCTTTCTCATTAATTACCAAACCATGCCACATCTCTACAAAGGAATGAATAGCTGTAGCTACATAAAATTCATTTATTATGTATGTAGTTAGAGTTAAACTACATTTGCTTGTATGTATTTCTGAAATTTAATGAAGAAAACAACATTGAAAGCCAGAGTGCCTCAAATGGTGAACTGCTCTGATATGACAGTGCTATGATTATGAAAAATAACAGATACCCAATGATGGGGGGATGTCCTTCTGTATATTTTTCTCTTATTGGTTGATGAATAAAGCACTGTTTGGCCAATAGGACTGCAATATAGGTGGGTCTAGGAGATGAGTAGAATTCTGGGAAATGTAGTCAGAGTCAGACACCATGTGAGACCACAAAGGGGTAAAAGGTCTGGACCCAACTCTCGTAAAATAAGACCATGTGGAAATGCTTAGATTAATGTAAATGGGTTAATATTTAAGACAGCTCTAGCAAATAAGAAGCTCTAGTTATCTGCCAACAACTTCATAATTAATATAGCATCTGTGTATTCATATGGGGCTTAAGGCCCGAGGGACCTTCTGGGCCAGAAAACTCATGCTTACAACCCAAGACTTAGGGTCTCTTTTTAAATGGAAAGTGTTAGACTCAGTAAAAACTTCCACACTGATTTTTCTTCAGGGAACACACAAAAATAGTACCTGCCATGAAGTAGAAAACAATTTTCCCATCAAATTAAAGAAGGCTGGGTTAAACTGCTTAAATTGATTGTATATATTACTTATTTTAGTGAAGCATTAACTGTCAGAAATTTTGAAAAAAAATGTTTCAGATTCTTACAGGCTAACTCTACTATGAACTTTTGTTTAATGGAGATATATGTTAAAAACAGTATAAAATTTACAGCTGACATTTCTAAACCCAAGATCCTTCCCAACATTGCACATTAGATTAAAGATTAAATTGTGTCAAGTTAATTACATAGATCCTGGGCCAGAGAAACAGTTGATTAGATTTGCCAATTTTGAAATATTTTTGGTCTAAAGGTTCAGTCTGAAGAGCTGAATTTAGTATTTCCACCTACATTCTGTGTCTACAGCTTTCAGCCCATAATGTGTCACCATGGAGGCTTCATTATTATTTAAAAATATTTTAGTAGTGAATAACATGATTTAGGATTAATTAACTGTAGATTTCGATGAAATTAGATCAAGTGAATAAATGACAAACAACATGTCTAAAGATGCTGGGTGGAGAGTGTGAGCTTCATGTCACACTTGTAGCAAATACTTTACAGGATTTGACCCAGGTTTTCCCGAAACACACTGTGAATGATACCAGGCAAAGTCACCTACACCCATGTCCTGTTGTTTTCTTAATTTAATCATCTAATTTATTAATCACATTTCTCAGACTAGCGCATCATCATTTGAGGCTAAAATTATACTTTAGCCTTAGAGAATATGTACCGGACTTCAGAGCATAAAAGCAAATAAACAGTGAAATGAAACAAAATTATTTGCTTTTTCTTTATTCTTACCTCACATACAATACATGCCCACCAAAGCCTTCCCTCTCTTCCTTCTTCCTACTTACCTCCCTCCCCTCTCCTCTAGTTTTATTGCTCCTCATTTCCCTTCAGAGAAGAGCAGGCTCCCAGAACATCAACCAACCAAAGCATAACAAGTTACAGTAAGACTAAGCACAAACCCTCTTATCAAGGCTTGATGAAGCAACCCAGTAGGAGAAAAAGGGTCCCAAGATCAAGATGAAAGAGTCAGAGACAGCCCCCCACTCTCATTATTAGGAGTCCCACAGGACCACCAAATTACACAACCATAACATGTATGCAGAAAACATGACACAGACCCATGTAGGCTCTGGGAGCTCTTAGAAGCCCTGCTTATTTGATCCTATGGGCTTCATTCCCTTGATGTCCTAAATAACCCAGGCTCCTCTGACAATCCTTCCCCTCCCTCTCATGTGGGGTTCCCTGAGGTTTGCCTAATGTTTGGCTATGGGTATTAGCTTCTGCTTCCATCAGCCCCTGGAGGAAGCCTCTCTAATGAAGATTGGGCTAGGCCCTGATCCATGAGTGTAGCAGAATGCCATTAGGAATCATTTCATTGCCTTTTTTTTTTTTTTTTTTGTCAGCTGTGTTTGATTTTCACCCAAGTCTCTCTGGCCATCAAGGCGGTGTCAGGCCTGAATTCTGTCTCAGTAGTGTGGGCCTCAAGCTAGACCAGTCATTGGCTGGTCAGTGCTGTAGCCTCTGCAGACAGGATAAGTGTGGTGTGGGTCAAAGTTTGTGTGGCTTCGTTGGTGTCCCAGATGCTCCACTGGAGCTTGCCTGGTTACTCTGGAGGTGGCTGGTTCAGGTCTGTATCCTACATACTAGGGTTCCTCACCAGGGCCACTCTCTTAGGTTCCAGGAACGTCCCACTGCATTAGATTTCCTCATTGTCCCCTGAGTACCCTCTATTCCAGTAGTCTCTCCTGATACCCTCTTCCTCCAGCATTTCTTCCACCGCCCGATCTCTCTTGCTCCCATCCCTACCGACTCACAGTTCACCCACAAAATCCTGTCTATTTCTCCGTCTCAGGGACCTCCATGTGTCTGGCCCTACACCCCTCCTTTTTATATAATTACACTGAGTTTGTAGACTGTAGCATATTTATTCTTTGCTCACTTAATTCTTTATCTGTGAACAAAACTATAACAGCTCTTGCCTTTTCATCAACTTAGCAAAGTATAACAACACATAACATTTACACACACACACACACACACACAGAGAGAGAGAGAGAGAGAGAGAGAGAGAGAGAGAGAGAGAGAGAGAGAGTTACATTCTTAATTTAAATCCATACATTATAAAATGTATGCCGAAGTTACTGTTTATCTAATACATATTATGTAAAACACTTTCTCTTAATATAACAGTACTATTCGTCCTTGCACTACAACAATACTATTAAGATAAAATGTAATTGCTGTAATTAGAAGAATATAGCGCAATCTTATTTTTAACTAACTTCACAGAATAGTATAACCATCACTTAGTCATCTTTTGAGTTAAATCACCACACTCAGAAAACCAGTATCTATGATCCATTTCCCTCATGCCTTTGCTCAACTATCACAATGCTGGGCAGTCAGAGCATGGCAGAGTCTTGAGAGTCCATGGAAATGCAACTGTAGGGTCCATGAATTTTGTGATTCTCTTCCTTCATTTGGATATTTTTCTGTTTTCTCTCTGCAGCAGCTCATATAAGTTAGTACTTTCTTCTTCTAATGACTAAAATAATGCATTCCTATATACATACACTCACCACATTCTTAAAACCCAATGGAATCTGACATCATTTAAGTCTTTTTGAGTAACTCTGGGCTGACCCAAATTACCCTGGCTACTCTTAGACATGAATGATGAAAAATCATTCTTTATATCCAGGTCAAATTTATTATTTCTATCTTTTAGATTATAGACAACATAAAAAGTGAGGAATGCAATCTGATTCTGAATTTTATCCTCAAATGTCTGGTGACTATTGGTATAGAGAATCCTGTAATATCATTATTTTCCATGTGTTAATTTCATTTAAATTAATGTCCATTTGCAATTTTTGATGACATCAAATCCGTTTTTTGTTTTATCAATGTTATTTATATATTTTAGATAAAGTACTTTGAGAGATATGTTCTTATAAATTCATTCTTTTATCCCATGAAATGAATTTAAACTTTCTCAATGGTTTTTATGAAGCAAAAAGTTTTCTTTTTTTATTGCACTTTTCCTCTTTTATCTTTTGTTATTTCTACATTCAGTGTGGATCCATGTTCACTTTTTCAAAACCAGGGTGACCATAATTTACTTCTAGATTCTTACTAAATGTTCTTCACTTAAATTTGTTGGTTGTAAGATCACTATTCACTGTAACTTTTTAATTTTGGATAAAAATCCTGTGTATTGTGGATTAATGTGGGAACCTCAAAAGACTACTCTGAAGTGCTAGCACTTTTTCTTCAGGGTATGATTTTGGGGGAAACCATCATTGCATCATTGCAGCAGCAGTTAATAGGTTGAAATAATTATAGGGAAAGAAAAAATATGTGTGAGGACAGAGATGCAATGGATAAATGGTAACAGCAATAAAACTGCAGTTTTGCAGCTGCAGACAAATAGACACCATGATCTTGCTAACACCAGAGGCTCAGCAGAGACTTAAAGGGAAAGAACGAATTCTGAGAGGCAGCACAGATGAACTAAAATGGTATGATGTTCTTCCCATTGTCTTACTTCTGGAATCACTTAGGAATAGGAATACACTTATCCCCACAGCTTTGTTGCTTTGTTGTTTAATTTCTTCAGAGAAGAGATTTCTGATATGGAACAATCATCAGAAGGAAAAAATTAGTTTTATTATAGTAATGCTGTGCAAAGTATAGAGAATTTTCACATTTAATAATAATAATAATAATTCCCACTAATATTCTAAGCTGAATAATCTGTGGTACCCCAAAACAATGTTTTAACATAACCAACACATAGCTTAGAGTAGGCTCTTGATGTGACAAATGACCTAAAAGTTGGAAGTGGTTCTAGAAGTGAACCACAGGTAGAGATTGAAAGATTTATTTAAACAGTCAGTACCAAAGCCTTAAAGGGGGCATTTATAGAACAACAAGTGTGGAAGGTGCTCTGTTCACGCCTCAGAGAGCAGTCAGGAAATATGTAGAAAGCTTTTGTCTCAGGACACAGAACTAGAGACATAAATACTGTTGGTGGTTCTGGAGGAATCACAAAAAGATGCAGTGAAGTTATGAGAAACCAGAGAAATAATTCCCATAGAAAATTCAGAGGAACTGGACTGTGGCTCAGGCACTCTGGTCTGTGCAGTTATGAACACAGATGGACAGCACAGAGAGTTTCCAGCTCATCATCTGCTGTTGACTCCTGCTGCTTCGTGTAAGAGCTGAAAAGAGCAGAAGGGAGGAAAGCACAGCTAAGATCAGAGAACAGAGCAGCCTGCAAGCACAGGGTCTTCAGTGCCTTTAAGTTATAAGGAGTAGGTTTCTGTGCATAAATCTTTCTTCTTTAGATAAATGTAAGGTTCAGTATTCTATTGCTTTTGTTGCTAAGAACGTAATTTTCATACTTTCATCTTTTGACTATAAAATCGCTGTACTATAGAATTACAGATTTTCCCCTTGATTGTGATGCTTTTAATGTACTTTTAAGTTCATAGGAAAAGTAAGCATAAATTGCACACATTCCTCGTCCTGCCCCTGCTCCCAGACAGCTTCCCTCCTCCATCATCAGCACCCACCCCAGCACCCTCCCTGTCACCATCAGCCCCACACCAGCCAGCATCCACTCACGATGTTAGCATCCCTACCATGATGGTACAGTTGCCACAGTGAGTGAACCTAGCTGGATGCTAATTATCACACATGAAATTTCTTTTTGAATGTTGAGCATATTCCCTGAAGACCTGCTGAGCTCACTTACTCATTCTGATAGGATTTTATAATGGAACTTTAAAAAAGCTTTCAAAAAAAAACCATAAAATTGAATACTCTATGTAATGTTAAACTAGGTTGTAAACTTGAGTACATGTGGAATTAACTAAGCTCCAAGTAACTGGATAAATCAGTGAAGGAGTTCCTTGATTTGATTATTTGAGGTCTGAAGACCCACCCTATTTTGGGCCACACCTTTCTGTGGCAGATCACATTGAAGGACATGGAATGAAAGTGTAGTACTGTAAACTCAGGATGTATTTTACTTAGCTGACACAAACTTAGTGTTGGTTCATAAAATCAATCTGCCTGCCCTGCAACTCTTGTTCTCTAAATTAGAAATTGCATTTCTTTTCTTTTCTTTTTTTTTTTTTTTTTTTGGTTTTTTGAAACAGTGTTTCTCTGTGTAGCTTAGGAGCCTATCCTGGCACTCACTCTGGAGACCAGGCTGGCCTTGAACTCACAGAGATCCGCCCACCTCTGCCTCCTGAGTTCTGGGATTAGGGGCAGGCACCACCAATGCCCAGCTTCAAAATACATTTTGTTACGATAAAGCCTCCTGAGCCCCTCTACTAAGTGTGAGCTTCATGCCAGCCTCCTGCCTGAGTTAGGCCCAAAAGAATATACAGAAACTTGTATTAGGTTCAAAGCTGCTTGGCCAATGACAGGACTTCTCATCTGTTAGCTCAGTCTTAACTATCATAAACCTATATATTTTATAAGACATATCTTATCGGATGCCTTATTGGTGTCCCTCCTTGCCAGTGGCTCACATCCTGCCGCTGGAGGAGGAAGGGGAAAAGAGGGCCCTTCCTGTTTCTCCTTCACTTAAATATGAGTCTCCTTGTTATGTCACTTCCTGCCTGGATCAGCATTTCTCTACTACATTTCCCAGAATCCTCTTTGACTCCTAGTCCTGTCTAACTTCCTGTCTCATTGGCCAAGCAGTATTTTATTTAACAATCAATATGATAAACATACATAGTACATTCCCCATCATCTCCTCTTTTCTGTCTAAATAAAAGAAGGATAACTTATCTTTTATAATAACTGAAGAGAAATATAACCATAACTATCTGTATTTAACTCTATCAAAGACCATAGAAGATAATATATAAACTCTAAAATTGACAGAGACATCTCGATACCTGGACAGTCACCTAAAGTTCCTCTGTAATGTTGGGGCATCCATCTTTAGCCTATAGGCCATAGTGTGTCTAGCACACTTCTCCATTTCAACAGGAACCCTTGAGTACTGTCTTGTTTTGTAAGTTCAGCAGTCACTTTCTTGTGGGTCTGCATGTCCAGTTTATACAGCAACAGACAGTCCAGGCAAGAACAGTTTCTTGCCCAAATGGCTAATTTTGCCATATTGAAAGCAAACTCCATAATGAGTTTCTTTGATGCCCATCCTCCTTTTTGACATAATTGGTGTGCCAAGAGCAGTTGTGTCTCACTGCCAAGAAAAACCCTACATCATTAAATGCCATATTTCTGTAGGTCTTTGAAAGGTTTGAAGAATTCCTATCCATCTCAAATACATCTCTGTAAATCTAGAAAACCTAACTAACCTAATTATAAGTTCTGACTATTATAGGTCAAAGATCTGTATAAACACAATACCTAAACAAGAGGAGACATACACATATCATAAAATTGGCCTTAAAGCTGTATCAATAAATGAAAATCTATACCAATGTTAAGTATTCATTCCTATATCCTATTTCCCCTTTTATCTTTAAAAAGAGATTGACTATGCTCATTATCATTTATAACCAACCCCATTTAAATGAAAACAAACAT
Source organism: Cricetulus griseus (assembly GCF_003668045.3). NCBI lineage: Eukaryota > Metazoa > Chordata > Mammalia > Rodentia > Cricetidae > Cricetulus > Cricetulus griseus. Next base: position 3,682,694 of record NW_023276806.1, read on the forward strand.
TTATAAACAATATTTGGGAATATGGGCATTGTTCTTTCTAAACTGCTTCCTGCTGATTGAGGGCGATGTTTATATACCATGGGGATCATGATAAAACATAGAAACCTGACCAAGTCCTTGTTTTTGTAGTCTGTAAGGCTGTATCATCTCAGCTTCAGGGGGTCTTGCTTGATCAAACCATATTAGTCTGGAAGGAATCAACAGCTTTTGATTTTCTTTGGAAATACAAGCAAAAACCTTTATTTCTAAGTAGCTTGTCCTTAAACTTAAATTTTGACATTAAAGCATTTTTAAAATGTATTAGTTGGATTAATTTAGCAGCATTTATAATCAAATGTAGTTTAGCAGCGGTAAATCATTCCTCGGCAATCAAACAATTTAAAGACAACAATATGGCATATAGTATCCAGATTTTCTGTGTATTTTCCATCTTTATGAGGCTTTTTTATTACTTTATTTTTACTTTCTTTTGTTTCTTTTTTCCCCTGAGACAGGGTTTCTCTGTGGAAATTCACCTGCCTCTGCTTCCTTCTCTCACAAGCGTACATATATTTTAAACGCAGTGTAAACCTTTAGAGGTTTTTCTTCATCTGGATCTGACTTTATCATCTTGGGAATGTCGAGTCTAAACTCCAAAAGCGCCTGGATGGTGTGAGCATATGGAAGCTGCTCTGATAACTCTCAGCGGCCCAACAGGGCAGGCTGTGGCGGCAGGTTTACCTCTTTCTCTGGGAACCTTGGGGCATGGAGTCATCCCACTTCTGACACCAACATTTGTTGCTTCATAGAATTCACTTACAATAATATATGGTCATATTTCTATTTCTGAGGATCTAATAATAATCAATGATTTAATTACTGTAACTGTACTCCAATTTTCTATTTTCTCATACTAGCTCCTATGTTTACTGCTGGCTATCTGGAAACGTGGTTGTACGTCTCTGCATTATGTATTTTGTTAACATTTATTTTTCAAAAATCTCACCCTTGAATTCATTTTAAGGACTATTGGCAAAAAATATTAACCAATTGGCAATTTTAATGGTTTTTAGATGATCTGTTTCCCTGAATACTCTATCTGAAAGACAGAAAGGCAGTTTCCATGTCTCACATAAGCAGTCCTTAAAGTGTATTTTTTCCAGGTTTAAATAAAAGTAAATGTTGAAAGTTATGATTCCTGATTTTTTCGTGTTGTACTGCTCTGCTCCCCTCTGTTTATTGATTCTTCTTTGCATCTTTGCTTAAGTCTGACTATCCCAGGCCATCCCTGTGAACTCTTCACCTTCTGAAGCACCGAGTCTCAAAACATTGTAGAATCACAGACGAAGATATACACACTTGGCTAAATATAAGTTAATTTTATTCGGGGTCTCTTACATAAGAAATCGATGACCTGGAAGTTGACCTCCAAGGATCCACACCCAGGCTGATCTCTGTGACCCCACCAGAATCAAGAGAGAGGGAGTCTGTCCCAGACCCCAGACCAAATACCATAAGGTCTCGGACTCACATGTGACCACACCCTAATGGGCGTGGTCAGTGACACAGATGAGGTTGGATCTCTGACTACAAAGCATTGTTTTCTTCTCAGCAGGGTCTGCTTGCATTTCCGGACTCCTGAGTGAGATGTGCCTAACTTTACTTTCAGTCATTTTTTATTCTACTAATGAATTACTTTTGATTTCAGGGTCATATTCAAGTGCATTTTTCCTTAGAGTTTTGTTATTATCCACTTTATTGTGATATTAAAAAGTTTATTAAATCTTGAAGGTTCACTTATTTTTTTTCATTTTCTAAACACAGGGTTGATGAAGCTTATGTTTACCTCAGCTGAGCAAAAGCGCATATCTGTCATTAATATTCTGTCCAGGTACATAGGGGAACCTTCTGGATCATAGAGCAGGTCAGGGTTTTCCTAGCCTGGATGAGAATCTTCCAGGGATTCTGTTCACTCTGGAGATTATGATACTCATCTTCCACAATTATTTTGATTTCCAGATTCTTTGATGGTGTCAGTTTTTATTTGGTATCTGTTTTAGCTAGGATTTCTAGTGCTGTGTAGAGACTCTTATAAAGGAAAATATTTAACTGGGTGGCTTACCATTTCAGAGGTTCAGTCCAATATCATCGTGGCAGGACAGGACATTATGCAGGCAGACAGGATGCTAGAGAAAGAGCTGAGTGTTCTTCATCTTGCAGGCAACAGGAAGTGACCCGAGTCACTGGATGTGGCTTGAGCATATGTGAGTCCTCAAAGCCTGTCCCTACAGTAACACACTTCCTCCAACAAGGTCACACCCATTCCACACCTCTTAACAGTGTCATTCTCTTTTGGGCCCTTTTCTTTCAAGCCATCACAGGATCATTTGGAGTTCTGTCTTTAGTGCATGTGGAAATACACTGCCAATGTACTCTGTTTACTGAACTTCATAATCTCTAGAAATACTTTTTACTGGGAATCCCCGTGGTCTGATATTAGCAGTGTTAGATCGGCATCCATAATCCAGTTTTCTTAACCTTTCAGTTTATGACCATATTCTTGCCTTTTGTGTTTTACTATACTTATACTTTCATTTTATTTAACTATGAAAGTACTTATTTTCTTTTATTTTTCACCTATAATTTTCAACAAGGATTCTGTTGGTTTTTTCCCTATCATCTCTTTAAATGAATAATTTGATGCTTTTGCCTCTTGTTATCCCTGGCAAACTCTTAGCTGTTAATCTTAGCTAGTCTTTCTTTTACATGACAAATATATGATTATTTTCTGTAATTCCCAAGCTCTTTTCTTTTTCTTTTGTCTTTTATAATGTTTCTATGATGACATTGTGTATAAATCTCTTTGAATCCATTTTTTGTGTTTTCTTACTCATTCAATGTCTTGACAATGTACCACATTTGTAAAATTTTGAGTTCTTACTCATTTATCTTCATTTTATTTTTTCTCTGTTGGTGACATGGAAGTGACCGCTTTAGGAATCTTAAATGAAGACACATGTGGATGGAGTTTCTTCCCTCCTGGTCCCACTGCCATTTAGCTCCAAATAAATACAGAGTCTTATATCTGTTCAGCTGATGGCTCAGGCTTCTTATTGCCTCTCTCTCTTAATTATTAACCAATTTCTATTAAATTATGTATTATCACAAAGCTGTGACTTACTCATAATGCTCCAGCATGTTACTCCTTTTGGATACTACATGGCATCTCCCTGGTGGCTTCTGTCTCTTCACTCTCTAGAATTCTCCTCATCTGGGAGGCTCACCTATCTTCCTGCCTGGCTACTGGAAATCAGTGTTTTATTCATCAACCAATAAGAGAAACATATATTCAGAAGAACAACCCCAAACAATCATGGAAAACATTGGAGAAAGTATGAAGACAGGGCACTCTTCAGTGCTCACAAAAACTCATAACAGTACAAATATGTGAGCCCCAGAAAGAAGACAAAGGAAGTGAAGGGAGGGGAGTCAGGGAAGGGAGGCAGACACACACACACATTTTCATTTAACAAATGAATTATGACTCATTTATGCCATTTTAAAAAGAATTGGGGAAAATGAACAAGTCATCACCATACAAAATCCCACAGAAGAGTTTACTGATGTTGCTAATGAGTGCATGTTTTAAAAATCAAGGCAGAACCTATGAGTAAGCTCAGTAGGTGAAAGAGCTCGCTGCCCAGATGCATGATCTGAGTTTATGCCTTTCGTCCTACATGGTGAAAAAGAGAAAAAACTTCCACAAGCTGTCCTCTGACCTCCACATTTACACTGTGTTACACACATGCCTAAATGCATACACACACACACACACACACACACACACACACACACACACACACAGAGGAATATATGTAAGTAAAAAGAGTTTCTGTATTCTGATGATACAATGAAGATACTTCATGTGTCAGGTGGGGAACTGTAGGGGAAGCTGTAGCCACGCCTACTTAGGGGCTGGCTACAGGTGTGCCTGACCATGCTTTCCGCTTTCCGAGGGCATAGTCAGGGTGACTTAGAGTGAGACTTTCAGGAGACTGTGTTTCTCTTTCGGTTTCACTTTGGTACTTGCTTGACTGACTGCTTCCACACCGGCTGGCTTGGTTGCTCTGTAAGTAAGGCTTTCCCCTACTAAATACCCTTGTATTTCTACCTGGTTCCGTATTAGTAATTTCCCACTATAGGGAACATAACAGAATTCTAACAGAGTTGTCATCAAAAGACAACCCAGACACTCTGCAGGGGGGTGGAGGGTCCCTGCAGTGCTACCATCACAGGAAGCAGGAAGTAGTCTCAGGTGACACTGCAGCATGGTGTACCTGTTGGGTCAACCTATTGAAGCTCTGAGGCAATAAAAGTGCATTGTTTAATACCAATAAACATATGCTAATTCAGTACACAGAAACAGAACACTACAACTGAAAATGAGGCTAAGGTTTTTCTGTGTGAGGGGGTACATATCTGAGCAGAGATACGTGCAGGCTCATGAATGCTTTCATGCTTTATTCTGTGATTTAGTGCTCCTGTGAATGGCTGCGGGCGTCAGGAAAACCTTGTAGGTATGTTTATATATGCAGAGGATGCTGCACTTAAATACACAATTTACACAGAGTAGAGGAATGTGTATAGACGCCATCAGTGCAGACTGCTTTACCTTGCGGTAAAATACATATTTGATAATTCCATAAATTTTATTTTAAGGGGTCACAGTGTGGCTGCATTTCTGGATCATTTTCAAGAAACTTTCCCGTCCTGTCATATCGTTACCTTTTCTCGGGGCCATCTTAATTTGTATTCTGTGATTTCTTCCAAACATAAGGGGAAGGAAAACAATGAGTAAAGGAATAGAGCCAACTTGTGAATAAAATATTAACACTCCATTATTTTAAATTGCAGGGTGTATATTAAAGGTGAAGATAACATGAGTGAATTTACACGCAACATTGTCAATGACATTGATGTTTGGAGATAGAGCTTGAGGGCTTCATGTTCAGAGAACATGCTGTGCTCTTGGTTCTGGGTAGTTTTCTCAGTTGTTTTTTATGCATTTTACTAGTAATATACTGGTTCTCCCTTTTCCAGATCTCCCGGGCTAGCTGGAATTTTTGTCTCCAATGAACTATTTGATAATGTTAATTACAAGCTATTAACTATAAATCTTAACATATTAAGAAGTATTAATTTTCAAGCACTGACATTTTTCTTCCCACACCTCTAAGGCCATGGCACTCCCATGTTGCCTTCCTAGGACCACACGTCTGAAACTTGAATAGACATTTAACTCTCATCTATTTAACACACTGAATTTTAATTTAATATTAAAAATCACCTGCCTGCTTCAGTCACTTTAGTTAAACCAAAGTCTCTCGATCAAATTAATGTTGAGGGATCAGCCCCTCCGCCCCCCCCCAATCAATCCCTCAACTAACAAATCTTTCATCCGTTTTCACTTGAACTTTGGGCATGAAACGGAGCCAAGCTTCTTTTATAGGCAAGCAGGAACCATGCATTAGTGGACTTCTTTATCAGATGATAAAGCGTAGTCTCCAAGAATGCATTAGAAAGAGAGGAACATTTGGATGAGAATGGAAGATGCAGATCACAAACCCCGGAATCAACCACTGAGAAAATAGGAAAACATATAACAGCTTCTGCAAATGAGATTAAAATCAGGCAGTTGGAAAAGTCAACTCACAAGGGAAGTTGTAGATTAGATGGGAACTGAAGCTTTGCAGCTGGTGAGGCTCCAATCTCAAATAGTAGGAGTAATCATTAAAGACAAGCAAGGGGATATACCTGGTATTTCATTGTTTTGAAAGTACAGGAATTTGCAACATTTTTCAGAAATCAGTCTTAAATATACATTTTTAAATAAATTAATACAATACCCAAACAGAATGTTTTATGTATAAGAAAAATTAAACTTCATATTAGAAACCATTTTGGTTTCAGAATTTGTTTTTTTAAAAAATACATGAAGAATATATCAAAAGGAAGATGTAATCATTTACTCAATTAATATTTATTAAAATCCTACTAACAGACAGCCACAGATTCAAAACCAGAAAGGAATGTGAGGAAATGTAGCTAAAGCACCCACCTCATCCTATGGATCATTAAAGAAAAACGATAGATTCCACAACTAACTGATGAACTCAAAGATGTATTATGGAGAACTTTCTTGTTCTCACACATGTCTTAGTAGAGCATCGATCTCAGCAATGCCACACTTTCTACATGTGAAGTTCCATAGAGTAATCAGGATAACACCCTCAACTAAACCCATGTATTGAACTCATGGAAGGTAAACAAATTATTTTGGACAACATAGTCCAATATGGCTGTACATGAAACCTGATGGCAATGAAATAAAAGGAAATGTCTGCAGGAAGCAGAGCTCAGTTGATTTCAACACCAAGCAAGTTTTTTTAAACCCAAATTTGAAAAACAACAGCAACAAAAATTATTTTCTTCAGTAACAATCTTGTCCAGTGAATGTTCAGACCAAGTAAAATAGACATTACACATTGAGGAATGTGTTTGGGAATATTTTGATAACTCAATTAAATTATTTGAAGCTAGACATTGTAGTAGACTCAAATTTAGAAAGTTAAGTACAGCTAAAGCCATTCAGAAGTACGAAGATGCATATCTATTGTGCAGAATATAGTGAATATAGTCAAAATATTAAGTGGATAAAAACATAGTGACATCATGACAGCTATGCTGATGATGCAGAGACTGGCAGAGAATACCTATTAGATACTAGAGAAAATTCAAGCCTAGGAAAGATAAGATTTACAAACCTGGCTATGGTTTGTAAGCTATGTGCATGTGTGATGTCTGTATGTTTGCATGCTGTGGGCACAGCTCTGCTTATGGGGCTGTGTACACCTGTATCATGATGCAAGACGTTTTCAGAGGCTCAAACTAGGTGTTTTTCTTGATCTCCACTTCATATATGTTGGCAACATATTTCACTTGAATACAGAGCTTGATGATTCTGTTAATCTGGGTAGTTATCTTGTCTAAGGTATCCTGTCTCTCCCTCCCAGGCAACAGGATTATAGCCAGACAACTACACCCTCTCCCTTAGATCTTCAGGCCAATACGTTAACCTCAGCATTTCATGCATGTAGGTTAATCTCTTTACCCACAGAGTCATCTTTCCAAAACTCTTGCTAGGTTTCAAAACATTTAGTTTTAAACAATTGACATTCTTAGAATTTTTTATATCATGAATAGTTTTTTTTTTTAAATAGGGTTATAAAATGTTTTTTTTTTTTTCTTATGGCCATTAAAAGTTTTCTGAGGGAAAAAAAGTGAGATGGATCTCTGATGAAATTGTTTTTCATCAAGAATTGAAAATGAAAGTTCTAAAGAGATTACTCAGTGTGAAAGACCACTTGCTTTGCAAACAGGACAAGATGAGCTTAAAGCCTCAGCATTCTGCTAGGCCAGTGTATGTAACTGGTATTAGAAGGCACTGCCAACAGGGCCCTCAAATCTTACTGCAGCAGCCTGGCTTCAGATGCAGTGAGAGATCCCCAAGAACCAAATATTCTACTTGTACACATATGCACATATACATATACATACACATACACACATAAACCAATAAAAAATAAGAATTTTTGATAGACTTCTCCTAATTAGATTAGATGTGCCTTATATGACCTTCTAGAACTGGTTTGATCCAGTCTCAGACTCCCATGCTCTTGGTAGGTATGAGGGTATGAATTAGTGAGATTACTTCCTCCATGTTTCTCATCTTCACACTTCCACCTTGGTTCACAGAGGAGAAGCAGGACAGTTCTATCACATAAAGAAGAAGGAGCAGAGTTTTTAAGATAGTTAATGACCTCCCCTCTTTTCTGATGACAGGAATTGCAGGAAGCAGAGCTTCTTGGGAGAAAATAATGTCACTAGGAACTCAATTTGACTCGGTTGATTCTACACTTGTGGTCCTGAGAGCCGGAAGAGATGCTGTGGAAAGAAGTATGTTTATGACTTTCCTTATTAATGATGTCTACAGTTTTCAGTCCATAACTTGACATGTCTAGATTCTTTTCTTACCACATAGGTCACAATATTTTCTTTAAAGCAGCTGGGGATAGCAGGATAAGCCTCCAATATCCAAGAGCAATGATGTGTAAGTAGTGAATCTCTCTTTAGTGCTTTGGTGGTGAGTCTAGGTTCTAATGGCTTAGTCTTCTCTCCAGACCAAGATCTTTCTCACTTTGAATCCTTTGTTGGTGTAATTTCAGTGTATTATGGGGATTGCAGCATTGGCTTGGACATTAAGTTCTCTTGATGTCAGAACAAGGGCCCAAGGACACTGTGAGCCTCAAATGACCAGCAACCCCAGCTCTAGGATTCCAACCCCACCTCTTCTACAGGTAAACACACTCATTAGTGTATTAACTCACAGGCACATGTGCTCACATACACATGGACTAACAGGAGCACACACTCATGTCCCCACATAGTCACAGGAACACACACTCACAGATACACACTCACAGGCACACACACTCACAGACACACACAATAACAGACATATATACTCACAGATACACACTCACAGATACACAATCACAACCACACATGCTCACAGTCACATTCACACACACACACACACACACACACACTCATAGACAGACACAGTCACAGGCATACACACAGGCACACACACTCACACACACACTCACAGGCACACACACTCACACACACACACTAACAGCCACATATATTCACAGATACACACTCACACACACTCACAGATACACAATCACAACCACACATACTCACAGACAGTCACATTCACACACACACAGACACTCAGAGACAGACACAGTCACAGGCATTCACACAGGCACACAAACTCACACACACACTCACAGGGACACACACAGACACACACTCACAGGCACACACACTCACATGCATATTTTCTAAAAGAACAAAACATGAGACTTGAATATCAATGTTTTAGAAGAAGTAAAATAACATTTTGCAAATGTGACCTAAGCACTGGTCACCTCTTATTATACTCAGTTCTAAGTGGATTCTGTCTTTGTGTCTCACAAATAGATCACATGCTATCAATATTAATTATTATGTTAAATTTTCTTCTGGTTATGATTGGTATTAAATGTACTTTGATGAATAGAAAGATTCCAAAGCTAAATACTTGAGGGAAATAACAAAAGAATCCATCTTCACATTACAGAATTGAGCATGCTGAGCCTTGTGACTTAGGTCCGTTAAAAAATTAAAATAGATGCAAAGTTTGAAATTGCAAATACATTTCTGCTTTGTATATGCACTATAAAATTTTACTTTTAAAAGATTCAAATCTCCTCGTCACATATTTGCTACAATCATTTATAGCATTAATTTTGAAGTAAAGTTCTGAGGAACACTAGAACTCTGTGAGTTATTTTATTCAACAAAATAGCATAATCATCAGGTTGATGTTTAATTTGTGTCTGATCCACCACCAGAATATGTCTCAATATCACCACAAAAGCAGAAGTTGTAAAGCATAAAAATTCCCCAGCAGGGTTTCAGGACTCCAGAAGTTAAGAGCACCGATGCAGAAGTTGAAAGCTGGATGCCTGAGTTCTAATTTCAGCTCTGCCTCCCACTGTGTGGACTGAAATAACTAAACCACTTTGTACTGACTTTGCACAATGCCAAGTAGGCTAAGGAACAACTTTCTTCCTCAACCATCTTATGAATAAGGTTTGTTGACATTTATTGAGTAAAATGCTGAGTATAATGAAGTAGGCTTCACTAATAAATGCTTGTAAAACACTTAGCAAATGAAAATCTCTGTATTAACACACAATAAGTCATTACCCAGAAGGAGGAAAATGAGATTAGAGACTCTTTATGCCAAAAAGGGAGGAGGAAATTATGAGTCTCTAACATATTTCATATGTAAAGAAAAAAATTCTTGACAACTTTATTTAAGGCTTGCCTAAGTGAAGCATCAAGGACCATCTCACAGCCCTTAGTCTGCATCATTCTTAGATAAAGTAGACTTGTCCTTCTAATGGGCACTCACTGTAAGATACATTAGCATAATATATTCCTTTTGCTGTGCAGGGAGAATCTCACTGCTTTAACCTCATTTTTCTTCCAATGACATTCCTGTAAGGTAAGAAGCACATGTAACATAGTTACAGATGTAACATACAGACCAGGGAACAGGATAGATAGTATCAGCTGTGACACACAGACCAGGGGATAGGATAGTAGATTAAAAGTCAAGAAAGACACCAGTGCACACAATGTGAACTCAGAGTCACCTTGCTCTGGAACAATAGAGTTGGGAAATGTTTTTGTTAATTTCCCCATTGGCTATTTAGACTCTATGTTTGCTTTTCTTCAAACAACTCATTCCTTAATGTATACGTTTTATATATTTTTGTCTGTTGCCCTAACAAATATATTTCCTACCTATATGTAAATTGAAGTCTTCATTGTTTAGTATGTGAACTTCTTGAGTCTTTATTAATTAATCAGTTCTGATCATTACTGAATTCTAAGGTTACAGTGTGTATGTGTGTATTTCTCTGATTTACAAACACAGTAAAAATAAATAAAGTGAACATATGTTTATATATTTATACATATATACGTGTGTGTGTTTGTGTGTGTGTGTGTGTTAAGATTCAGACAAAGAGTTCCATGGGTCATTGCAGAACATTTTATGAAGCAGGGCTAATGCTTTAAGCTGTGTGGACTCTGAAAGCTTCTGGTACAGGGGCAGGTGTTTGTAGAAGCAAATGCCATCCTTTACAGTAATCCCTTGACATTAAAAACTCAAGAATTTCAGTACTCACAGAAGTGATTTTAATCAAAAGGAAACTAGAAAAATATTCTGAGGACATGCAAAACTTTATACTGAGAGAAGTTTGATCTGAATTTTCTATTAATAGTAATAATGATTGAACTTATAACTATTCTATGATGCCATAGAATTGTATATAAATTAGAATATTTTATAATAAATTATACTATAAAATAACATTAGACAGAATCCAATGTAAGTTATGTATGCTTGTATCAAATTGCATACTGGATGAGAGTATAAATTCATTTATCTGTTATTTCTAAAGAGCAAATATGAAAGTTGTGAACTGGACTGAGCAAAGAAAGCTTGCAACAAACCTAGAAAATTGACTTCTTCCTTCGAGGAAAATCTTCACTGGAGGGTGAGGATATAGGTTTCCTCCATATATATGGCTTTGGAAAAGGACCAGGAGAGCCTCAGAGACAGAACACTGGAGTGAGATTAGGGTGGAGCGCCCCAGAGAACAAGAAAAGGTGTCTAAAACTAGAAAATGCTTTCACTCAGTACCAACTCTATACTATCATTTAAAACATGAGAGAAAGCAAAGCCAAGAATGACACTGGTGATTATGTGAAATGTGAACTTGTCTGTCATAGAAACAGCAAAAGACTATGAAGCCAACTTTCAGAGAAGCACCATGGATGGGCTGTGGGGAGACATCTGCTAGCTCAGAGTCATAATTAGAGCCAACAGATGTCATGAGCCAAAGGCCACCAAGATGGTGCGCATCTAAACCAAAGAGAGGTGCATGCAGGCTTCTGAAGTCTCTCAGTGCTGAAGGGTCTAACTCTCAAACACTTCTCCTCATTTCTGCCTGCCCACTTTGTTCTTACACTCCCTCAGCCACGCCTCTCCACTTCACAGAGGCAGGCTGCAAACCAGGAAGTGACACAGCCCAGAAGAAAACCAGAAAGTAGGGTGCCTCGGAAACTCCATGTGCTTAGAGCTGACAGTAGCACTGGGTCAGATTGTGATGACGTCTGCATGCCTGTGGCCTCAGAGTGAAAGACACAAGTCTGAAAAGTACAAAATTAATGTGGGGCAGAGATGGTGCCTAGGATAGCTGCAGCATGGCCAGAGCCCACGACAGCAGGTGATGGGTTTTGTTGCTCATCCTTTAATGTATTATTCATAATAATAATAAAAACCAGACAAAAGAAGAAGTGTTCTCATAACCATAAAGAACAGCAAAGAGAGGAGAGAGGGGGAGATGGAGCAAGAAGAGGATGAGGAAGATGAGGAGGAAGAGGAGGGACAAGGGAGGGATTATGAAACATAAGGCAGCCAAAGGTGAAACAATACACTGAGGAACTGTTAAGATAATCACTTCTTGGTGTTTCGGTGAGATTTTCACAGAGAATAATAGAAAAAAATTGAAGAAGAAAAACAAATGCTGTCCAGATTCAATTTTGTAAACCGTGAAATTACAAGTGGGAATTATCTTTGAATTCTGAAAATTGTGTGAAGTCTGAAGAGTCAAAAAGAGAAAATGTGATGAATTTTCAAAAGGGATCTGGAGACTGACTATTTGGTTAATAGGTAGGTTCCAGAGAACTGAAGCAGAAAGAAAACATATTTAAACAATCTTTAAAAATATTTTGAGGATTTGGATAAAGACAAAGGTACAGAGAGGGAAGGAAATTAAGCATGTTTCTTTCTGCTCTGTTATACCAAATTAACAGCTGCCCATATGATTCACACCTGAGCAAACTCTGCTCCTGTTTAAACCAAAAAAACATTCTTCCAGGTTCCCAGGTACAAAGAACAGCTATGTAACAGACTATAATCACGTTGCAACTGACTGTCTTTCCCATGCCTTCTAAGCTAGAAAAGTTGAGGATCTCATCTTCAGAACCCAAAACGAAGTGATCCCTGATTCAAGAAGTCAACACTCAGTCAACAACTCATCTCCATGCTCGGGTGAAGGACAGATATTTTGGAATTTGTGTGGGAGGGAAAACTGTGGTTGTAATGTAAAATGAAATTAAAAAAAAAAAAAAACAATAGCAAGAAAACCTCAGAAATAAACTAGTCAGGAATTTCTTACTACAAAATCTTCTCAGGGGTCCATGCAAAAATCTCTTACCTCCCATACTTCTTACTTAATGAAGCACACAGGCTGTTAACCCCAACCTATTTTAAAACTAATTTTCCTTGTAGGTAATGATCACATACTTCTAGGAATTAGATGTGGTAGGAGTTTCGCTGTATTTAATCTCATATGGTTTCAGGCTTAGCCTATGTACTGAGAGCTTAGAAGTGAAGTAGTTGTTGCTGCTCAATTTTATCCTAGGTACAGCCTAGTCAGATGTTTAGGGGCCATGATCTCTTGATCACGTGGTTAAGTCCTAGGGCTATGTGCATATTGTGTGAGATTCGCAAGCAGATTCCTTGCTTTAAACAGTGGTGGGGTCAATGTTATTTGTAAGCAGACACATGACTAATTCACATAATGCATGATGCATGAAAGTGGGCAGTGTTGTAAAAGAAGACCTACACATGAAAACTGGCTTCAGGAAGCCAGGGGTCACTGCAGAGTGGAAAGTTGACTTGCCTTGTAGTAATTAGACATTTATTCTGTTTGACTTACAATGTGCTTTGGGTGAAAATTACTGGCCTTATGAGGTAAATGTTGAGAAAAGCTCAGGATTTGGGGGTATTTTGTGACTGAGGGAATGGAGGGAATGACCATTGTGAACATATGAATGGATGGGATTGGGGGAGACATTGCACAGAAGAATGGAGGGTCACAGAGGCTGTGCAAACTTCCTTCAAAAGGTAGTGTCCTTGTTACGACACATGACACACATGAGCAAGGACCACAGATGCTTCAGGTATCATTAAACAATCAATTGCCATATTGTGAAAACAAAACTATATCTTATATTAGATATTTTAGGATAAACTTGAAGCATGGAATGACTGAACAAGCCTCAAGCATTGTTACTAATATTGTGACTTACTTTGTCATCAACAAAAATCCCTGAGGAAAATTCACACGCCCGATGGGAGCTATCGGTTGAAAATGAATACTGTGGGCACAGACTCATGCACCTGGAGCTTCAGTAGGAAAGGTGAACTGGACTGTAACTGGATCTTCAGGAAAACAACATAAAGAGACAAAGGCTCCAGCAGCCTGACTGAACTGAAAGATACTTCTGTCAGACGTTCAGAGGAGTCATTCCCATCAGACCCTGGATGTGGGACTCTTGTTCTTCACTAGCGTTCAACTGTACGTGATGTTTTTCTAAGCTATGTAAATCCTGTTCCCCTGGTTATAGCAGCCAACACACTGAAGCTATTCTGTGATTGATTGTAGATTCTGACAGTGAATAACTGACCAAACCCATCCATACCCCTCTTGGAATCGTGCAACCAAGAGAGTGAATTTCCCTGTATGTGAGTGAAATAGTGAACAAAATGTGAGTAGCAGTGGGGGAGGGGGGATAAGTGAACCTATTATCCCAGATACCTGACACTGTTAAACAAAAGTGCAGAGGGGATTTAGGCAAACACCATGCTGAGAAGTATGTAAGTGACTGATAAATATAAGAAATAATGCTACTTTCTACATTCAGTTGGAGGAATTATGAATTAAAACGCAAGAGTCTTCCACATTCCTTCAAATTGGTAAGGTTTTCAAATTTCAGAACACTGAGCTATATAGCAGGAAGTATGACTAACCAAAATTTTACCCATCACCAGTGGAATGCAAAGGGAAGCAAATGCTTTGCAAACGTTTGGCAATTAAAAGAAAATCTTAAATTCAAAATTAAAATAACATTAAACAAAACTGATATTTACCAAAAAGGATTACGCAGTCAACTCACTATATGTATATCTTGAAATGCCAATGGCTTTTCCTCAAAAGAAGTCAATTTCAGATACTTGTGAGAAGAGATCTTCCAGGAACATGGAAGCTGGGCAGAATTTCTTAGAACAACATCCAGGCTGTGAAACAACAGTACCTGGGAACCTGGAAGAACCTGTCACTCAGAGCATTGCTGTCTGTGTACACATGAGTGCATGTCATCAGTCACACCCCACAGAGCCCAGAAAAAAGAATCAGTCCCCTGCTCGGAATCAGCATCTTTAACACATTATTTGAGAATTAGAACAAGTTCATCGACTCACAATGACTTGAGATCAGTGTTTCCCACTGCCTGACTGTAGAGATGTCCGGCTAGCTACTCCCTCAATCACACTCAGGTCCAAGGTGGTCACAGTTCATAAAAGACTTGACTACGAATAATGGGACTTTTGGGAAATTAATTGCTTTCTTGCAACACAGTCAAAATTAGGGAATCATCTTCCATTTCAATGATGTCATTCATTCCTTAGTGGGCATGCACTGTTTTTTGCAGAGATTGCTTCTCAGCTCCTACTTAAAGCAGATCACAAGCTCCTGTGACTTCAGCTCCAGATGATCAGACACCCACTCCTGGCTTTTATGGGCAGTGAGGCTCATCCACACATGGTCAGTCCCTACCTTTTAACTCTTACATAAACACATATTAAAATAAAAATAAATTAAAATTTTGTTGAGACAGCTATTAAGGTGACTTCCAGTTACGATAGCAAAATCAATGAATATTAAAAGAACAAATGTCACCAAGTAGACACTAAGGACAGAGGAAACCTAAGCACTGAGAGAAGATTTTCTCTACTCTTTTCAAGTCCTAGTAAGACACTTCCTGTCAGTCCATTCAAAATATCAGTGTACTCACAATGGCGCAGATATGCTTAGGGCACTTAAGCAGAGGGAAAGCTCTGGCCAATAATTTCCTCATTGATTTTAAATAGATTTACTCTGTTTCATAATAAAAATAACTAAATCAACAGCTGTCTGAGAAATATGATTGAAAGTCTCCCGTTTGATAATAAATGGATTCAGGAAGGTGATGTCCAGGCTCCAATCCTGCTTAGGAACTATTGGAAGCAAATAACTGCTATGAGAAGAACAAACATTCCTTCATTTCTTTCTTAAATCTTATCATTATTTTTCTTTTTTACTGTTTGTAGATGTCCCAAGCCCACACACACATAATGACCAATTATTGGACTTAAGAGTTTAACAAAACAAATTACAGCAGCAACAAAATTACCCAGAACACATGAAGATTGGAAGGAGCTTGTGGAGTTCTGGATGGGGATGGAAAATGGGAGGCAGATAAGATAGTTCTTAATTGTCTACACGTATGAATTTTTCAAGAATAAAGAAAGAATAATACAAAAGCCTCTTGTAATGATAAATCTTTCTGCCAGCTGCCTGAGTTTGGCCTGCCACATTAGGACCGAGAAATAACACACAGCGTCTTATATTATTTAAAATTCTGCTGGTCTATGACTAGGATTTCTTATATGCTAGCTCAGCCTTAATTATGAACCATAGCTACTAGTCTATATATTTTATAAGGACTCATCTTATGGAGGATGACAGCCATATGTCCTCTCTTGCTGGTGATCACATGGCGACTGCTTCTCTACTAAATTTCCCAGAATACTCTTCGACTCTCAGCCCCACATATCATGCTTTCTTTATCAACAGTGCTTTATTTATCAAACAGTGTTTTATTTATTTTGATAAATTTTGATATTATTTATAAATTTTGATAAATAATAAATATTTTGATAAATAAAGCCACTAGTGCTTTATTTATCAAACAATAAGACAGAGGTGTACACAGAAGGACTTCCCCCATCATCTCCTCTTTTATGTCTAAATAAAAAGAAGGGTTTTACCATTAACATAGTAAAATACATAACAAAACAGTTATCAGGTAAGAACTATTTACAATATTTATTTCATTAACTTTTAGCAAGAGTTAAAGAAAACATTCTATTATCTATCTTATCTTTGTGATTCTAAAGTCTTATATATAGCTTATCTTTTATAATAACCAACGAAAACTATGACCATAACTATCTGTCTTCAACTCTATCAAAGACCACAGAAGGATACTATATAAACTCTAGATCTGACAGAGACATCTCCCTACCTGTAAGTCACCCAAAGTTCCTCTGTAATGTTGGGGCATCCATCGTCAGCCTATAGGCCACAGTGTGTCTGGCAGACTTTTTCACGAAGCAGGAAGCCATCAGGACTGTCTTGTTTCACAAGTTCAGCAGTCACTTTCTTGTGGGTCCTGCATGTCCAGCTTATCAGCAACAAACACTAGAGGCAAGAGCAGTTTCTTGCCCAAATTGAATGTTGCCATGTTGAATGAAAACTCCATAATGAGTTTCTTCGATGCCCATCCTCCTTTCTGACATAATTGGTATGCCAGGTGCAGTTGTGTCTCACTGCGATGAAAAATCTTAAACCATTTAAATGTCATATATTCTGTAGGTCTTTGAAAGGTTTGAAGCATATCTATCATCTCAAATGCATCTCTTTATATCTACAAAACCTAACTAACCTAACTGTTAAGTTTTGACTATTATACCTGACTATATTCAATCTGTATTTAATTATGCATTACATTATAAAAGATCAGTATAAACACAAAACCTAAACAAGAGAAATTTACATATAACAAAATTGACCTAAAAGTTGGCATCAATAAATGAAAATACATACCAATGCAAAGTATTCATTTCTATTTCATATTTCCCATTTTTACTTTAAAAAGAGATTGACTGTGATCATTACCATTTATAACCAACCCAATTTAAATGAAAACAAATATTTATAAACAATATTTGGGAATTTGGGCATCGTTCATTCCAAATGCTTCCTGCTGGTTGGGGGAAATGTCCATACCATGGGGATCATGATAAAACACAGAAACCTGGCAGGTCCTTGCATTTGTAGTCTGTAAGGCTGTATAGTCTCAGGTGTTTTAGATTTGGATCACTTGGGACACTGTTTCAGGGGGTCTTGCTTCATCAAATCATATTAGTCTTGAAGGAATCCATAACTTTACATTTTCTGTGGAAACATAAGCAAAAACTTTTCCTAAGTACCCTTTCCTTATATTTAAATTTAGAAGCCAAAGCATTTTTAAAATATGTAAGTTGGATTAATTCAGCAGCACTTATAATCAAATGTCATTTAGCAGCCATTGTTCCTTCCCCAGCAATTAAATAATTCAAAACAACAAAATAACATACAGTATCCAGACTCTCTGTGTACTTTCCATCTTTATGTGGCTTTTTTATTACTCATTTTTTTTTTTTGCTTTATGTTTTTCTTTAATGAGACACGGTTTCTCTGTGTGATTTTAGCTGCCCTTGATTTCACTCTGTACACCAGGCTGGACTTGAAATCATAGAGATCTGCTTGTCTCTGCCACCCAAGCGCTGGGATTAAAGGCGTGTGCCACCACTGCCTTCTTTCTTTCTTTCTTTCTTTCTTTCTTTCTTTCTTTCTTTCTTTCTTTCTTTCTTTCTTTCATCCTTTCTTCCTTCCTTCTACTTTGTCCTGTTTCTTTTCTCTCACAAGCCTACATATATTTTTAAACAGTGTAAAACTTTAGAGGTTTTTCTTCATCTGAATCTGTCTTTGCTGTATATCTCTCTTTTTTCTGGCCATGAATCTTTTAGCTGCTAAACAAGTTTGTAATATTAAAGTGATGGCTGTTTTAGCCTCTGTCTTTCCAAGATGGCATGGGTATATTTACTGCCAGGACTGACAGCTGTTCTCACTGCCTTGGTCTATGCTGCAATCAAGCAGCATGCTGCCGGCTTGGTGGTCAATGGGATTGCCAGCTGCTTGTACACATCATTCAATTGTTAGCAGGGCCTTTTAAAACTGCCCTGCAGTTTTTTCCACTTATGCTGAGTCAGGAAACCTCCCTTAAGGGAGCCGCTCGAGTCTCTGCTTGTCTCTAGCAAAACAGGGACCACCCGAGAAAATGCTGCTACCAAGAAGTGGTGCTCATCTCTGTTCCTTTGCTCCTAAAATCCCCTTTTAAGCTTTTGTGAAGTTTTATGTGAAAGTTCATAAAACCACGTGGGACACCATTTTGTAACAATAACTCTTTACGCCAACCACCTGAGTTCTGCCGGCCACTTTACGGCCCCTAAATAACACAGAGAGACATATTATTTACAGTGCTGCTGGCCAGTGACTCAGATTTCTCATATGCTAGCTCAGTCTTTACCAAACATAACTACTAATCTATGCATTTCATAAGGACTTATCTTACCAAGGACACCGGTCCTATGTGTCCTCTCTTGCTGGTGATCAATACATTTCCCAGAATCCTCCTCGACTCCTAGCCCCACCTATCTTGCTTTCCTATTAGCCAACAGTGTTTTATTTATCACTAAGACAGACATACACAGATGACTGGCCCCATCATCCTCTTGTTTGAATAAGTGAATAACATGATCTGTGTTTAATGCACACACTCCTGAGGGAGGCCTCTCAGACTCTTACCCATACATAAACTAACGAGCTACACACAGCAGCCGGGTTCTCAGTTAGTGGGTGCAGAGTTAAAATCATGTAATAACTTCTTCTTCTACATGCACATACCATTCACATGTACATACCATGACCATCCTGTGTCCACAGACTTCATCTGATACGCCGACAAAGCTGTGTGGCTCTGTAGTGGAACTCATCTCAGGTTGCTGGCTCTAAGGCATGGCGCTATTCAGAGCATGTATTAGCGGCCCACAGATTTTAAACATGTATCTTCTTCTGACATGGACCTCATGTGGTTTTGAATCCACAGAGAGCTGGCTGTTCTTTATGAAGATATCATAAACCAGATGCACATAGCTTCAAATGACCTCTGTTATCATCTTTGCCTTTAGTTGGCAGCTGAAATGTAATGACTAACTCTACAACATACCTGCATCATCTATTTATTATCAACATGTTTTAGGAAATATGCCTCATACTTTAAAATCACATGATGATGCATCTGTTCTTTGCAGTCTGTGTGAGTCATACTGCACGCGGCATGCAGAAGTTTACTCTCTAGTTAACCATTGCCTCTTGCTGATATTGGTGAAATTATATCATTTCTTAAAAAGAAACTCTCTGAAGTAGATTTCAGAGACAGAATGATTGCAGGTTTTCTTTCTGTTGATGTGTGGGGATGGTGAGTCATGGTACTGGTTCTTCCTCTGTCACCCATCACTATTGAATGGCTTCTTCCACAATGTTATCAGCTGCTCTGAAGCTAGAACTGTGCCAGACATTCAAGTCTCAGTGATGGAGAAGGGAAGAAATCTACAGAGAGATACAAAGTCTTAACCCTGAAATGTCAGCCTCCTGAAACCAGTAGTTATGCTGACAGAAAATATATGCAGTTAGGACGAGGCAATGGCACACATTCCTAGTGGGTGTAACCATGTCAAGGCTGCCATTGCAAGTGCTGGATATATAGACTCGTTTTTTGTGCTTTGTCACATGCCCATTAACAGAATGTTGTTGATTTCTTCATTTTACACTTGAGGAAGCAAAGAAGTGTGATATGAAACAACTCGCCTACCAGTCACTACTTGTGAACACCAGACCCACAGATAAGCACCCTTTCCTGGCTTTGACCCCTACAAAATCAGTGGGGGTGCCACCAGCCACTTCAGTGTCACACAGAGGCCACTGAACTTGTTCTTCTGGTATCTTTCTAGGGATACATGGTGCAATTTGTTTAATCCAGATGATTCTATGGTTGGACCTAGCAACAATTTTAGATGAAAGTGTTAGGAACAGCCTTACTGTTAAACCCGGAGGCCATATTTCATCATGAGCCTCTTGTAAAACTTGGGCCCCATCTGCTAAGAATCCTGTATTTTTCTTCCTTACATTGTTTTGAAGTAATTATTCCCTTTAACTTTTATTGAGCCTATCTATTTCCTATGAAAGTAGAAATAAATGTGTTACAGGGATGGGATGCATCTCCATTGATAGAACACTTGACTAACAAGCAGAAAGACCCTAGTTCAATCCCAGTATAATATAAGCTGTTTCTGATAGTGCATGGCTGTACGTGTGGAAGGGTAAGACAGGAGTGCACGGGCATCCTAGGCTACTCATCATAGCAAGTTAAGGTTAGCCAGGACTATGTGCATGAGATATTATTTTTTAAAAAGTCCCCAAACTAATATATATTTGCAAACCAGTGTCCCCAATACCAATAAAGTAAAACAGAGATCATTTCTAGTGTGTTGAACCTTTAGATAACTAGTAGAGATGAGGAGGGAGATGTAGACCAACTTACGCTGGAAGTTAGTGTGGGTGAAAAGACTCCATTCCTAAAATAACCCCAATTCTTCAATTTTAAGATACAGTAGAACAATAGCATGTCCTGCTATCACTCACAGATACTCAGTGATGGGCCTGGGTCAGCTTTTGTTGTATGACAACAGCCTCTTGATAAATATTTATTGAAGGTAAGCAAATGAGTGTTTGAATAATCCAGGTTGTTAAAGGTAGTAAAGACATAATTTTTATGTTGAAATAATCTATGCATAACTTACACAGCTACAAGAGTTATTATTTTTATATTTTTGCGTCATGTCTCCTGCTTTTCTTATGGAAAAATACAAGGCTGGCTTCCAATGCACATTTCTCAATTTGTTTCTTTGTGTAGAATACTCATATTCCATTATTTAACCTTAATGCTTGCTTTCAGATAATGCTTACTAAAAATAATTTATGAGTACTACTTATAATTTCCAGGAAGCAACATAAACTCTGTGGAAAAATGAATGCCATATCTCTAAACTCCCCTAATACATCATTCACAGGATAGACAGCATTTAGTATCTTGGCTCTTATCCAGATTTTTGGGTTGTGCCTAGCCTTGGCCTTTTTTTTATACAGCAAAATACCCAAGAGTGTATAATCTCTGGTAAAAATCTGTTTGACACTTATCTCCAGGGGTTGGGCAGTCCATCACTCTGGTCCTGGTCTCTAGTTTACCAACCTACTATAGAGGGCAAATGTTAAGAAATTGAGAATGAAGGGAGACAAGGTGCGACTCAGACTCACTGTATGGAGCCTGTTCCTGCAATAGAATAAGAGACTCCTGGGATGAGATGGGAGTGTATCCCTTCCTGACATGACCAGTTCCTATTCCGACATCCCTTTCACAGTAACCCTGAATAACAGCATGTGTTCTGGAACACATACTATTGGATAGTAGCCCCTATAATATGAACTTTCAGTATACATTTAAAACAGCATGCCATACCCTACACATCTGTACAGTCACTTAAGAATAACTGCTGATTTTTCACAGCAAAAGGCAGATGACACAAAATTGCTGCTCTTAGCTTAATTGTATCCACCTCTGAAAACTGAAAATAATTGAAGAATAGTTGATAGAATTTGAGACTAGGCTTTCACTGAAATGCATAGGCTGTAGATTTTGGCACCCTGTAGGAATGGTCTATCATATTTTACTGTGATGATACATGGAGATCGGCAGTTTGACTTTTCTGTAGCCTTTTATTCCCACATCTATAAAAGCAACACACTCTTAGAAAGCTGTCTGTATTTTAAATGCCATGCTTTCAGCAAGATATATGGTTAAAGGTGCTGGACCTTTTCCTTACAAGGATATTTTATTTCACACCAGATTTTAGGTGTTGGGTCTGATGATTTGTTAAAAATCTTGAGTCCATACAACACAGAAAAACACAAAAACAGAAGGCTCTGAAATTTATGTGTCTACTCTTGAACATTTCCTCCTTTTTTCAAAGCTGTTTTCTCTACAGAACAAAGGAGACTAAACCTTGGTAAAGGTTATAGAAAAAGATAACTTTTTGAATGGATTCCCAGGTTCCTAGGCTAGCAGAAAGTGGGATAACTGTTTCCATGGAAGAAATGAAGTCTGTGCTTGCAGACTGTACCACAGCACTTGTCATGGACCACTTAATGTGTGGATAAGACTTTTCATTCATCAGGGTGATTTTGTTGTAATGAGACTATTCAAGTCTAGTAGTTGCTAGGGATTGTGGATAGGAAGCTAAGTCAGAGGAAGATACTTGCTTTCCTGGACAAACTGAGACTATTAAGCACAGGTATGTGGAGGCCAGCAAACAAGAATGCTACACACAAAATGGAGCGGGTATCCTTATCCTCGTGTTCTTCTTTGGTTTTGGTATTGTTCATGCAAAATCTTATCAGGAACTGGATCCCAGAAATATTACTAACATACATGGAGCTTTCAGTGGTCTGCAGAATTCCACTAGTGTGTCTTCATAGAAAAGATTCAGTGTTGCATCACTGCTTAAGTTTAGATATGTTATTTTACAAGAAAAGAAGGTTTTGCTTTTGTCATTGTTTTTCTTTCTTTTTTATGAGCTTAGTAAAGAGTGTATTATGCCAGAGTTGAAAGGGAAAACATGCTAATTTTATGGAAGGAAGAAGTGCAGATGCCAACAAGTGCAACATAATCTTTCTATCTGGGCTCCTTGGGAAGCTCCGTATGAGAAATGCTTCTTTAGCTAGTCCTGCTAGTCTTTGCATTAGTTTGCAATCTTTCAATTTGCAGTTATTTGAGGGCACATCAAGTGGAATGGGCTCTCCTCAGCAAGCTCTCCCCTCTATTGGTTACTGTTTTACATGGTCAAGGGCAGACTAAATGTGTTATTGGAAGGATTTCCGCTTTCAGTCACCATGCCAATAATCATTTAGCATATGAGTGGAATCTTTTCATTTAGAACAGCCAGGTGGCTGAAGAGAGTCAGTTAATAAGCAATCAGCAAAATCAAAAGCAATAATGAAGCCCTTCAAGGCTTTGTGCAGCCAGGGCTGAAACAGTCTCCGTTTTGTGCGTCAGTGTACGGTGTACCTCACAGTTGAATGACTTTGCTGATGCCACATTCCTCCCTTTTTGAGTTTATTCAGCTTTGAAGTTCTTTCAGGGCCAACAGAGATCTAACATCTGTTTGAAGACTACCTTCCAATAGAAAGACTGCACTGTGGTGAAGCTGGTTTTTCCACTAATGGTACAGTTTTCAGTATTGGATATCAATATCTTTTATCTACAGAAAGAAGCAAAAGATGTTAAGTCTAAAAAGTCTATTGAACTTCTTCATCTAATTTGGTTATATATGTAATGAGAGCTTTGATCTCAAAGCTGTGTTGGAACTTCTGATGTTGGCTTACATGATTTTTCTTCTTCACCCCAATCCACTTTGAACACAAAAAGATTATATTATGCATTACTTTTACATAGATTGGAACATTGCTTTTCCAACTATGTAAGTTCATATTTTTTCTTTAATTTTGTTTCCTTTTTATGCTGCAACCAATGTCAATGTGAATGAAATTCAAAGTTTAAAGTAGAAAGGATTTTTATAAGCCTTGAAACAACCAAATTCTTGGATTGAATTTTAGACAATTTTAGTTTCCTTAGGATATGATTGCATCCCAGATTGGAAAATAGTTAATACTTAATGGATGAATACTTAATGGGGCTAGAGGCTGGGATGAAATTCTCAGTAGTAAAAGGTATTCTTCGGCTGTTTCTCATTCATCCTGTCCTCTTTAAGTGCCCCCAAACTCATCAAAAATAGAGAAAAAACTTCATTCTTATTTTTCCTTGTAATTTTGGAGTTCTAAATATGCTTTGTTGATGTGAATTCTGGGTCATAAGGAACACTTACTTGGCTGCATGCTTCTTATGATTCATTTAGTACTATAGCCTCCTGCCCACGTGCATGCTAGGAACTAATGACTACCAGAACTTCGTTATTTATTTGAAGATGTCCAAGAATAAAGCTTCTAAAACCACAAACAGAAGGAAAGAGAGACAAATAAAGCTAGAACACAAAATATTTCCTGCTTCAGAGGATTTCACAAGCTCCCAAGTCCCCACTACACTGTCCTTACTTCAGTTTCGCAGTTTATATAAGATCACTTCTAAATTAGACAGATCTTTCCTTACTTTACAATTTGTTTTGCTTTGGTTTTGGGTCACACCATTTAATCTACAGCTCCTTCAAATTCAAATACTCTTATATACAAATCACATATTAAGTAACATTCTAATTAAAGGGACATTGATATGTTCACTAAATTGGGGAAGTGTTTATTTAATGAAACCAATGGAGTGTCTTTATCAGACATCTCAGCATGACCATTAATACATTTCTAGGACTTGTACATTTCTAAAAAGGATACAGCAGTAAACAAAGTCTAAGCAATTGGGAATTTTATTCTTAAAAAGTCTTCCTAAGTTTCCTGTCATTCATGTGTTTTACGGTAACATTACTTTTAATAAATCCAATGCAAGAAAAGAAATATTTGTGCATAAGAATCAAGACATCTTATAGGTAGGTACATAATGGTCATTGTAACAACAGACTGGCAGCATCTGTGGCTACCAATGCAAGATCAGCACCATCTCCATTTCAACATGGATGAATAAGAGACCAGTTTTCCACTCTCCTTTTTGAGGGACTTTGGGCAATCAATAGTGCCTAGGGAGGTATCATTTTCTTTAGTATAGCCACTGTTAGCTTGCCCATGATCTAATAAATAAATCTCTCATCATATTAAGTAACATTAACTAAACTCAGTTTGTAACACACCAACAAAAAAGGAGGGAAAAAAAAAACAGATCAAAAAGAAAACCATGAAAGTATGGGGAGGTGGGTTTACTGCAATGAGGGGTTTCTGTAGGAGAGGGAAAGGTGATGGAAGAAAATGATGAGGTGTCTGTAAAATGACACAAGAATTACAGATATGTTAAGTCTGTCAAGGAGTAAAAATAATAATAACATACCTTGGAATGTCATATTAATTTATTTCTAAATAAGCACACTGGGGGCTAAGGTTATCCCTGCTCATTAAGGTCGAGACAACATGGAGACATGAAATTCTCTTCCTTCAACTTCAAAATACTTTAAAAAACTAAACAAAACAAAAACAGGTCTCAAGATGATAGCGTGAACCATGAGTGTGAGCAACAGAAGGGGCCAGTTAGTCAGCTGGGCCTGCAGTGGTAGAATAGAAGTCACTAAATGATCATTTGATTCAATGGTTTTATTCATGCATTACTGGTAACACATGACCAGAAACACTCTGTGCATGTGTACACACTCCTACCAACATCCCTCCCTGCAGAAGCTGGCAAGTCCTTCTGGGTCACAGATTCTAACCTGAACCATCTGGAGTCACTGATGCGTCAGCAAAGGACATGCTCCATGTGTGTGAGGAGAGACTTAACCTGTGTATACAGATCTTGGTCCCTGGCCCAGCAGCAAAGACCCTCAGCCTTCTCTCTCTTTGCAATAGCATCAATGCTTTCCCCCTAAATTGCCTTCTTTCCATCAACATGTGTGTCTGACATTTCTTTATATAAAACTAAAAGAAACAAAATGTAATTCTTCTCCTCTTCTTCTTCCTCCTCCTCTTCCTTCCTGCTATGTCTTACACCTTTTCTGGTTAAAAGTCCCCATCGATCTCTAGGTTGCTATTCTAATATTGGATGACACCCCTCAGGCTTCAGAAGATTGGATGTTTATGAGGGCAGCTGACCACTCCCCTCTTTGGCATAACCCAGTTCCACTCCCCTCTCATGGACTCTTAAAGGTTTTCTGGATAACCCTTGTCTTTATCCACTTTAAAATTTTGAGGATTCTAAGAAATAGTCCTTGAGCTTAACAATCTTCTTGCTGTTACTTGTTTCCTAAGCAATTTAATTCAATATTGTGATTTTTTACAGCCATCTTTATATTGTTTCCACTAATATCTTTACTGCTAATCTCTGAGACAAGAAATAGCACTTATTGGCTAATAAATCTACATTCTTAAATTTAGAACTCTCTTTCCTCAAGAAACATCTTTAAAAGAGTGGAAAATATACTAGAAATTAGTGAAAGTTTATTGCATGTTTGGGAATGGATTCATACTCTAAATGTTTAAAGGGCTCTCAATCGCAACATAAGAAATAAGAAGCTTTGAAAGAAAAGCAAAATATTTCAGCAAGCACATTGTGTGGATAATGAGCACATAAGTTCCGTGCAAGTATCTTGATCATTATCAGAAAGAGGCTAAAATTCGTTATGAGTTTCGACTATGAACCTGTTATAATGGGTGATTGAAAAAAATAAAAGCAGCCTTTGTAGATTTCCACAATTAGTGTCAAACAGCAGAGCACTTGATTCTTGCAGGTAGAAGTGTAAAATGGTGTGGTTCATGAAGAGTTCGCACTCTTAGCAAGTTAAACTAAACTTTATAGTATGACTGAAATATGCATATCAGTGTTTTTCATTGTGTACAACAAACCCTTCAAAAAATCATGGAACAGAGACTTATTCCTACTTTTGAATGTGTGGCCTAGCCTAGGCTCATTTCTGGCTACTTCTTTCATCATAAATTTACGTGTTTCTCTTTACCTTTTACTTCAAGGTTTTTTACTTTTTCTTCCCTTCTGTTCATCTTACATTCAGTGCATCTCCTGTCTGTAGGGCTGGTGGCTGCCTGGCTTGTCCACTCAGAGAGACCATCTCTTTTTCCCTCATTCTCTTTGTCCTTAACTCTTTCTAGCCTAGATTTCTCCTATTTGTTCTCTCTGTCTGCCAGCCCCACTTATTCTTTCTCTGCCTAGTTAGTGGCCACTCAGCTCTTTGTTAGATTAATTGGGTGCCTTAGGTAGGTAAGGTGAAACCAATGCAGCATAAACAAATGCAACACAACTTTACACAGTTAAAGCAATATTCCATAGCATAAACAAATATAACACATCTTTGCCTAGTTAAAATAATATTTCACAGCATTTCCCCCTGTTTTGTTCCAATGAAAAGAAAGGTTTTAATTCTAACATATAAAGTCTATATACAATAAGAACAGATATCAAGAAAGCATTACACTAGAAATGTCTATCTCATGTGTATTTGGCAAGTTCAAAGAAAATACTCCATTATTTGTCCTATCTTGATGAATTAAAGTTTTGTACCCAATTTACATCTTTTTTGTTTTGTTTTGTTTTTTGTTTTTTGTTTTTTGAGACAGGGTTTCTCTGTGGCTTTGGAGGCTGTCATGGAACTAGCTCTTGTAGACCAGGCTGGTCTCAAACTCACAGAGATCAGCTTGCCTCTGTCTCCCATCCACCTGCCTCTGCCTCCCGAGAGTGGAGATTACTCTTTGCTGACATAGCTCCTTCAAGAGTAACAGGGGGCCCGTCCTCTGCTCTCTTGTCTGGTGGCCAGAGATCTGACGGAAGCTTCCAGCACAACTGAGCAGAAGGCCTCGGAGGCACTGTACCTTATTGTTTTTCATGAGTGTTTCCCCAATACATATTGATAGCCTTTTGTTGAGGTTCACTTGAACCACCTGACCACTGCCTACACATCCATCTTCAGCCTATGTGGCTATGCTATCTGGTAGACCTTTCTATGAAGCAGGAATTTTGAAAGGATTTGAAAGGATTGTCCCCCTTTATTTTGGCAAATTCAGCAGTCCATTTCCTGTGTGTACTGCATGTCCAATTTGGAAAATATACTGTCAGAAGTCAAGGCAAGGTAAGTTTCTTGCCCAGTTGGCTAGCTTTGCAACAATCAGAGAAAGCTTTATATGGCAATTCTTGAATGACAATCATGGCCTTTTATGAAATATATTGGTGCTACCAGGAGAAGATGTATCTCACTGTCATGAAAAAACCCTATGTTAAAAAACAATTTTATATCACATTCTGTAGTTCTCTGAATTTTTTGAAGAGCATCTATTTATCAAAAACATAACTTTGTGTGATACTAAAAACATACCAAACATAACAAGTTTGACTGATACAGATAAATAACTACTAACATGTATTTCTGTATTTCTTAATTATCCTAAATGGTATATAATAATAGCTTTCATGGACTAGATCTTTACCTTACCTTTTAAAACCAAATACATATATATATATATATATATATATATATATATATCCTTTAAAAAGAAGAGAAATATATATATACAGTGTGTTGTAACAAAAATAACCATAAATTTGTATCAATATACAAAAATCCATAATGTAAGATATTTGAGATTAATAGTTGTTACTTATCATTTATTCCTATATTCCCAATAAATGATGACAAGCATATATAGCCCACCAAATAACCAAAACCACCTACCCCACCTCTTGGGAATGTAAGCATTGTGCTGTCTAGATTGCTTCCTTTTGTCTGTGGGCAAAGGCATGCTTTCAGGAACCAGTTGTAAAATTTGTTGCCCAGGCTCTATGCAATGGGAAAGCACAAAGCTTATCTTTAGTCCTGGCTGGAAGGAACTCTATCTTTTTTTTTTTTTTTAGCTTTTTCAGGCCCTGTGTGGGAATCTGGGCCCCATGTTGGAATGCCAAATGTATGTACTAGGCTTTTTCTTTTGTGCCACCAATGACAAAGAGACTTATTATTAGTTTTGAATGGTTGGCCTAGCTTAAGCTCATTTCTGGCTAGCTCTTTTAAATTAACCTGTTTCTCTTTACCTACCTTTTGCCACAGGCCTTTTTAAAATTCTTCCCTTCCTGTGTCTGTCTCTCTGTCTGGCAGCTGTTTTGTTGCTGCCCCAGAGTGTCCTTTGTTCTTTTGTCCTCTTTCTTATCCCATCCCTTGCAGACCTAGATTTCTCTGTTTTCTCTGTCTGCCTGCTCCACCTATCCTTTCTTCTGCCTAGCTATTGGCTGTTCAGCTGTTTATTGGACCAATCAGGTGCCTCAGGCAAGCAAGGTGACACAAAGGCCACACATCTTAGTAACAATAACTGTTTCCATCAGCCGCCTGAGTTCCACTGCCATGTTAGGACCCCAAAATAAGACACAGAGTCTTATATTAGTTACAATGCTACTGGCCAAAGACTACAGTTTCTTATTTGCTAGCTCTGTATAAAGTATCAAGCATAACCATTAATCTATATATTTTATAAAGGCTTATTGAGGACGACAGCTGCATGTGTCCTCTCTTCCTGGGATCACATGGTAACTGCTCTACTGCATTTCCCAGAGTACTCCTCATCTTGCCTCCCAATTGGCCAGCAGTGTTTTATTTATCATCCAGTAAGACAAAGATACACAAAAGGGCCTCAACCATCACATCTTTATGTAATTAAACAAATGAAGCAGAAAAAAAAGTAACACACCTTTACACAGGAAAAGTATTATTCTACAGCATAACCAAATGTAAAAATCTTTGCCTAGATGAAATAATATTCAATAATGCACATGCTTTCTCATTTGCTGATGAGAAATCATTTTCTCATGCATAAGTCATACATATGAATGTTTGTAACAGCTTTGGTCATATTAACAAGAACAGTCTGATAGAAAGCTGCTGTTCACACAACATTGACCACTTTTTTTTGCTTTAGGATGAAATCCTTGGTGTTTTCTGTTACTCACTCCATCTGATTATTACATGCTCAACTTCTGTAACTTCTGTTGCTTTACATTCAAAACTCCACCTAGTTCCTTTTGCTATATCTAGTTCATGACTCATCCATCTCCCATCTGGCCAATGGACAGCTGTATTTCTAATGAACAGTTGCAGGGAAAACATAAGAGAGCACATACATGCTTACTCACCCTGTATCTTATTATATAAAACACTGTAAAAGTGATTAAAGCATGACAGCAAAGGGTGAAATAGAGCTCAGCCCTAAGACACTCAGCTGGCAATCCATCACCTGCATCCCTTACTTTCTACCTACTCCAGATGAGTTCATGCATATGGAATGTTATGTAAATACATGCAACTAATAGATCACTCATGTTTGAACATCTGTTGTGCAAGTCTTAATTTAATAACTGTTGTGGTTCTTGAGAAAATGTCTACTGTGGAACCCAAATGCTATCTTTCATGAGAAATGAGATGCTGCATCCATATTGTTTTTGTAATAAATTGGCAGCTCTTTCCACAGTGGAAAATAACATGGTTTTTCTGATATTGATACCATCCTATGTCTTTCCTCTCTTAACTCTGTCTCTCTGTGCCCCTTTCTCACATTCACATTTCCTATTGTTTTAAATATTTCCTTTATAATCTTCTCTCTCTCTCTCTCTCTCTCTCTCTCTCTCTCTCTCTTCTCTCTCTGTGTGTGTGTGTGTGTGTGTGTGTGTGTGTGTGTGTGTGTGGTGTGTTTGTATGTGCATGTGTATATTGTGTATTGAGAGTACAGAAAGAAATCATCAGATGCTCTGGTGCTGGATTTGCATGTAGCTGTGAATCTCATGTAGGTTCTGGAAACTGAATTTCCATCCTCTGGAGGGTTAGCATTGCACTCTTAATAACTGAACCGTCTCTCCAATAATATCACCTTGCTACCTAACACCCTTTTATGTACACACTTATTTGCATTTGTATGATAGTAATTTGTCTGCAAAGTAACCCCAGCAACATGAAAGAATAACACATGTTCCTATAGTACTGTCTCTGCCCCAGAGGAAACCCCTCAGCTAATCAGCAATGAAGAACAGTGGAACTCAGACGCCTCAGGAGGGAAGGAAATAGCTTTAACTACAGTAAGATTGCACTTAAGCTATTAATAAGCACAGTTATACCTCACCTTGAAGATTAAAGCCATACCTTCTGGAAGATTGTCACTGTTTAATGTCAAATGCTTCTTTTTGCATTAGTGCACTTGGGGACTTATGGGAGATTAATAGAAGTAAATGAAGTTTGGCATATTTCCAACTGTATTGTTTTTAATTTTGCTCTATCAGTTCTATTTTTTAATTTGAAGATGTGTGGTAACTGAAATATATTTTTCTATTTGACTGGGTCTACTGGGCAAAAGAACCAGCAACATGTCTCTCATTTGAAGCACATATTAGATGTTTATAACTTAACTTTTTAAAAGTAGTATCAAAAATTTATCCCAATTTCAAGTTTTTAAGCTGTCAAATTTTTAAAAAATGAGAATTAGTTTGATAAATATCCTTGCATAATAAATTGATTTCCTGTTCTGTGTAGCCAAGAGCAGCCTGTTCCCTTCAGATTAAATTTTTATTGTGAGATGCAAATAATTTCCCATGTTTTATAATTTATGATATTATTAGCACAGCCTGGTACATAAACTGAGGATGAGCAGGAGGGCTCCTGCTGTTCCAATATGCTCTCAGAAACTTCTGAGTATGTGTTCTCCCAACTCTTGTCTACAACTAAGTTTGGAAGAAATGAAGACGTTGCCACAGGATTCGCAGGATGTTGTTAATTCTTGATTTTAATAGGCACTAAAATATATAATGTTTGTTTGTAGAACTCAACTTATAAACAGGCAAAGCTCTCTGGGTAAGAACCATAAGCTTTCAAATTTGTTTCTGCACGCCAGCCTTCTTTGTTTCTTATTATTGGCATTTATTTCCTCCTTATACATAAATAAATTCAACAAGAATTGTGGTCGCCTACAGTCAATATGATATAGAGAACCCAGCTCCAAGTATAAATGTGTGCAGCCTGCTCACCATCACTTCACAATTTTGAAAATTGTAACTAATTGAAAGAACACAAAGTTTTAGTGCATACAAATAGGCCCCAAGCTCATGTTTCCTCCAGCATTATAAGGCTGTGACCTGTTGTTGAAAAATTTAAATTGTCAAAAGACAAAATTGCAACAAATTTAGCTTGAAGATGTAATTGGCCATTATTAGCAATTCTGAAGTTGGGCTGCATCTCATCTGCTAAACAAGACAAAGGTTTCTGGGAGCTGGGAGGGCTAGAATTTTACAATTAGAAAGATACCGAAGGAGAGGAACCAAGACTGGTCTTTCACTGTAGGCTTAAACAGAGGGGAGAAACAGTCCTTGTCTCAAAGGCAATGTGTGAGAGTTCGTTCTGAAGTCAAATATGAACAACCATAACCAAGAACACAGATTTAGGTGGCCACAAATTCTATGTTCCAACATGTGGCAACCATTTCACAAGATGTTTATAACATAAGAAAGGAAGTCATAAATAAAGGCATTTACAAACACATTCATGGGCATTCATGGGAGCATCCAGGATATTGATGCAGCTAACATGGGAACCTCTGCTGTAGGACTTACATATGACCTGACAGCATTTTTGACTTTGGACTTGCTAGAAGCTAAGGTTTTGTGCACACATGTCAAAAGGACTTACCTGATACTCATATGACACTTGCAAAGGTGCTACTTCCCACATAGAAGTGGTCAAAAAAAAGAAAGGAAGAAAGAAAGAAAGAAAGAAAGAAAGAAAGAAAGGAAGGAAGAAAGGAAGGAAGGAAGGAAGGAAGGAAGGAAGGAAGAAACAAAACATGAAACAAAGAAACAAAGAAACAAAGCTATTAGGTAGTAGTGATGCCCCAGGATAATTTAGCTGTGAGTTTGTTGCGTTCCAACTTCTCCACAGCATTGAAGTTCTGTCAGAAAATCAGCTTTGTAGATGGTTCAATGTAAGCTGAAACATCTCTCCAGGGATACTCATTCAGCTTTTCTGTGAAAACTGATGGAAACAGGAATTTGGGAGTCAGGAAACTGGGAATATCTGGATTATTTGTAATACTTGTCCATTTTAATCCTTACTTTGGTTTTGTGGCAAGCTATAAATGTTCTTCCACTCTGGTTTCATCTGGCCCTATGTGACCTACATCAGAAATCTGATCCAAATAAAATTCCTCTGTAAAATTTGTTTTTATTTTTTTTCCTTTATTGCATCTAGGCCAGTTTTTCATCCATATCACATTGAGTTTTAGGCTTACTCAAGTCTATGAGGAAGAAATTCAACCCCTGTTTTCAGTCAGCAGGGACATATTAAGAGTTAGGCCACATTAATAATCTCCATAGTCCATAAAGTATACCCAACCTGCAGCCCTGCAGTGTCATCTATCCCAAGATAGTTACAAATGGGACCATACGTGTATGGAACACAGTGTCGTCTCGGATGCCTTAAGTTTCTTAACACTAGTGGCAATTCAAAAGCCCCTCATACCTTGTTACAAAATGCATTCAACAGTTCAGGAAGCAGATCCTAAGGTTATCTTTAGGCGACCTTGATTCTATATCCCTAGAGAGCATTGCAGCCTTCTGTTGTGGAGACTTTAACAGCCAGAATCTCAGACTGACACTTGAGACTAGTTGATGCAGTTTATTACCCCAGGCTGGAATCTGGTGGCTGATGTAAAGAAGCACAAGTCAAAAGCACCCTCTATGGAAGGGCAGGATGCAGAGAGCCTGGCTCAACTCCAGGCTGCAAAGATAGAAAGGCCAGTCTCTTTTCCACAAGTTTTGTCTTGTTACAGTTAAGGCTCTCATGCCCAGACAGGCATGCTGTATTCCTACTAAGTGTCACTTGCACTTTTGTTGAAAACTCATAGTGTCTATAATGAGTTTGCTAAATGATCTTCAGAATGCCAGCACACCACAGGGCACATATCCCTGGTGTGTGTGTGTGTGTGTGTGTGTGTGTGTGTGTGTGTGTGTGTGTATTGTACATGCAAATATGTATATACAAATATAGCCTTCAGAGTCACAACTCATTGGTATTAGATGACCAATCAGAGACCATTCCTGGAGAAGACAGATTTTCTATCTCCTAGCAAGCATTAATTGCCTGTGTCTCTTCATCTATGTTTGAGACACCATGAGATTGCCTGATCCATGCTGGCATATGAACTAGTCTTGTCATTGTCCTGGCCTTACTCAGGTGACCATGTTGTTGAAATTTCATGCAGCTTCCCTGTCATATAGAGAAGATATGTGTCGCAACAAAAGCCCTGGTTCTCTGGCTTTTTCCATAGAGGAGACTCTACTACTCTGTCTATTTTCCATTCTAAATATTTTTCATATGCATAGATTAGTGTACTTCTCACTCCTCATCAAATAAGCCTCTTTTTTAAGAAATAGAGAGACATTTACAGAGATCCACAAGTGATTAAACCCAGATAAGACATCTACAATGCAACCTCTACACCTAAGGCTCAGGGAGCATGTTGGAAGGAAGAGCAGAAAGACAATAAAGCTGTTCTTTACGAGGACAGGCTCCAATGCTACACAGAGAAACCCTAACTCAAAAAGTCAACAACAACAACAAAAAAAAACCCATAACATTCAGATACAGTTGAAGCACACTAAATGGACTTTGTGGGTTTTATGCACTCATGTGCAAGTACACAAAATACACATGTACACACTCAGAGACTCAGAGTTCACTTACACATATATGTACACACACAAAGACACACACACACACACACACACACACACACACACACTACACTCACATATAGAAAACAGTAGAGATCATTATCTGAAAGAGAACATGATTGAAGACGGGAGGAGTTGCAGTAGGGAGAGAGGCAGGTAGAGATGATTGTAAATACAATGTTTTAATGAGAAATTCACAAAAATTAATAAAATGAACTTTTAATACTAATATTTGTTCTTGTTTTTCACTTGATTTCATACATAAGATTCTTAAGTAGTTCACACAAACAGTGATGAGACTAAGCAAAAAATTATGATAATATCTATTAATCTATTACCCAATAATTTATAATGAGGATTGAATTTTAACTTATACTAAGCACACTTTTCCCTCACAAAGATACAAGTCAGACCTATGTCTGTTATTTGAACTTACTTTTGTTTCCCAAGATCTTCACATGTGAACTAAATGGAATACGGACATTGTTTCACATATTTGATAACTATGTAAAGTGGAAGGTGCATAATGGTAGAATTCAGAGAGAATTCACACATCAGAAGAGACCTGGAAGGGAATGTCACAATTAATGGCCAGAGTAAATGACAGACCAGAGAACCAAGCAGGGATTTCACAAGGTGAGATATTTGTGTGGAGTCACTGGAGAAGAATGCATCAAAGATAAATGAGGACTTATTTTCACATGCAAACAAGGAGAATGCATGTGAGACCACAGGACCACAGGTTGGTGAATGAAGACCATAAAAGAGATGAACTGTAAAACTTTAGGGAAGAGAGGTAGTCAAAGGGAGATCCTGGAGAGAAGAGCAGAGTCAGTTAATTTCCACAGTCAAAGTAAATGTAGTTTATTGAAGAAAAACCTGAGAGTATCAAAGCATTTGAGAAAGTTCAAAAAAAGGGCACTTTTTATTTCTAAAATACCTTTATATCAAAGGGAAAAAGTACATGTGTATAAAATGCCATACATGATTTTTTTGCTTACTATCTACAAATAGCCACAGAAGTGATCATGTTAGATAATTAGCAGGTACCTTCTGGGTTACTGATCCATCATACTTGTAAAGTAAAATATGCACAAGGTAGAATTCAGTCATTTTCAGTGCAAGCTATTCAAAGCATTGAAAAACATAATTATTGTATTAATTTTTCCAAAGAACAAAGAATGAGGACCCTCAAGTCATGTGGAGTAAATGATCACAGCACTGACATCAGTACATAACTAGCATGGTAGGAAAAAGGGAAAAAGTTACCTAGGAAAATTTTATCAAATGTATGTAAATATGAAGTATGGTAGCCAAGTCCTCCGTATTCTGTAACAGTTCAATTAGGAAAATGTCTGCAGTCCTGGCACATCAGCTCTACAGTTTACTGTGTTTCTTGCTTGCTCTCCTCAGATGATAATGAAATCCTTCTACTTGGTAGTAAATCCAATCTAGTACCTTGTACCAAATGTCATCCCCACCCTCCAGGACATCTCCACATAGATGACAGAAAGACAAGAACACTAATTTTCTCCACTGTGTGAGAAACTCTGATGGCCACTGTTGTACTCCTACTCATTGGGGGAAATCTTTAGATGAGCTCACAGAATCTCTGAGAGGTCTACAGAGCAGAGTGCTTAGCAAAAAGATGCCCTCACTGATGAAATCCTAGTGAGTCCATGGAGACCATGCATCTTTCTGGGCTTCTCTTGTCTTCTCTGAAGTCATTATGATCTATTCCACACTGTCACATAGTCATCTTTCTAAAGACACCACTGAGTAATAATATCACCTCCATGCCCTTACCACAATGAACTCAGACAGCTTCAGAAAGTATTCAACAAGATTTGTCCAAAGAACTTCTCCTCATGTCTGGATAACACAATGAGATTTCTGGGAATAACTTATAAATATTTTCAGTTATATTTTAAAATAGTAAGTTTCAAGTAAGTACTGTTTATGAAAGTATTATGTAAAGTATATTGACGTTTTAGATCCTGGAAAACAAAGGTTTGAACAAATCCATATGTGGATCATTGAGAAAGAGTAAAATTTGTCAACTTCTTAATATTTAAAGTACCAGTGAATATTTTATGAACACATTGAAAGATGACTTATATATTCAGCAAGTGATTACCTAAGATTACCATGGACCTCTGAGGATCCTGCTGCCTGTCTGTGAAGAGTTGGGAGGTATCCTTTTAAAAGTCCTTTCCAATCTCTTAGCATTGTATTTTCTACTCCTGCCACAATGCATAACTTCAATGCACTAAAATGTTCAAAATGATATAAGAATGCAAGCAGAGAGTTAGTAACAGGCCCTTTAAGCAGCATGATGCACTACACTCTGAATACTAGCACTCTGTGATATCATTCATGATTTGCATATGAAACCCCGTCTGATAAACAGACCTTAACGTGTGTTGCATTCTCAGGATAACGTTCTGTCCTTTGAAGATAATGAAGACACTTTTTCTCAAAGAGCAATTGTCAAGTCAAGGGGACGATAAGGCTCTGTTATGTCAAAGTAGCACAAACAAATAGAACAGAATAGGAATATAAAATTCTTGGGACTGCAGAATGTATATTTAATAAGATGTCTCTTTCAGAATGGAAAATATTAAATATCAACATATTTGTATTTTTTAAAAAACAAGCCACATTCAGTTATTTTCTTCAAACCTCTGATTTCCTTGGTACCCTGTTTGTCCCTCACCCCTCTCCTTCCAGATGTGCAACGAACAAAACTGTCAGGCAACATCCAGTGATGATTTCATAAACGATCAAGACTCTGATCTCAGGAATAAGTTTGACAAGGATGCTATGAGCCAAACCCTCATGCGTTCTCAGATGACCATTCACCAGCACATGTTCTGAAACTGCTGATGGTGGTTTCAGCCACAGGATGGAAAAATGAAGAATTGATGTCCTCTTGCTTTCAGGGGAGAAGCCAGGGCTTCCCTGTGCTTCAGGATGTATTGCTGAACCGAATCACATATTTCCAAATTCTCTGCCTTATCTTTAGGTATTATTACCCATTATACAATGCATTTACAAAGATATTGCTTTTTTGTTCTTCCTAGTTGATAGTTCCATGCAGAGGTAAATAAGAGAGATGATTTTAGTGATCTATAGAAGAACATTCAGCATAACCAGATACATGCCATGACAACCTTCAGTAGTATAGCTTCTGCTAGAATTACGCCTTTCAAATATTTACAGGTTCTTATTTTTGTATATCTAGCACTTTGTATGTTTCACTTGATTTTTTTCCCTCACACAAAATTTATTAACACATATTTTAAACAAAGAAACAGACAGACTGGCTTAGGGCAGCTGACCAATTCTGAAATTTATCATAATACCTATGTTTACATACAAATACTGTAAATAAGAACCACTCATTTTCTCTAGGAATGTACAGTCTGCAAGGGGAAACACACACACACACACACACACACACACACACACACACACACACACACACACCTAATCCTATAAAAGTTCTAGACCTGAGGACTGTGATATTGGTCAGTGGGTATGCAAGACTAAAGACCCAAGTTCCAACTCTGGAATCCACATCAAAGGTGACAGAGAGAAGCAACTTCACAATGTTGTCCTCTGACTTCATGTGTATGTTGTGACACCAGCATATCTGTACACATATAATAATTTCTTAAATAAAAATAATAGTTCTGAGTGTAGTTTAAATGGCAACAAGGACACCAGAGGAAGTATTCTCTGAAAATAAGATGACAATATCATGTAAATGTTAATTCAAACCATTCAATGGTGCTTAACTATTTAGACTTATAGTTCATATTTATTCAGTGGAATGTTTGTTTTCTAAACTAGGTAACTGGTTCTTCAAAACACTATTTTATTTAGTTCTTAAATGTGCACTTTGGTTTACTTAGTTTCTCTTCTGGGAACATGAGGCAAAGTAACAGAGTTCTCTTTCTCAGGTTAAGTTGATCTAGTCAGTTATTTTCTGTAACAATGGTGGTGGGTACAGCATTGGTGAATGCATTTTTCTCACATATCTGCAAACATGATACTGCTTATGTTCTGTTTTGCTCAGTGTCTTGTTGTTTAGCTCAAAAATGAAGAAAGATTATGCATATCTCACCTCCATATGAAGAACCTGTCATTTCCAATATGTTCATGAGGAAAACAATTTGTGAATAAGAAACTCATGTTGGGTACATAAGAGATGCAAAGCTAATTCGAAAGATGCATCAAAAGGTATAGATCAGGCCCTATGTTCCAGTAGACATCTGGGCCTGTCATAGATATCTGCAAGCATCCATCTCCCTAAGTGTCGTTTGGCTCTACGCTATCTACAAATCATTTACATAAACCCAATGATAACTTTGACCTCTCTGCTCTCCATAAAGGACACCTTGGAAGAAGAAAATCAATAGATATTTGGCAGGACACAGATGATTGCTGGACACAGAAAGAGCCAGTGACTGTCCAGTGTTTCAGAGTCGGCAAAGTCCTTGCATTTATGCGCTCACAGCTTGGCTATCAGCCTACTCCAGCAAGCAGCAGCCTGCTGTCGGTGTTGGTGACTACATTATCTAATCAGAATCTCTGCTGTGATCTGTCTGCAGGCGACATGGGAATTTATACTCTGTGGTTTCCAAGTGATGTCAAAACAATTTTGTCACTGGCCCCTCACTCAAAAGACCTCATTTTGGCTCTCAATATGATCACATGGAGCAAGCAATAAATGGTCTCCAATTTTCCAACAGCATCTTGTTTATCTCACCTGTGGAAAAGACTATTGATAATTTCAAAGGTAAAAGCTAAGTCCAAACTAAAGCACATTCTCAAATAGATAACAGCTTTTGGGTTAAATTACATCTAATCTCAATCAAACATATTAGGATATGAACCCTCAACTCTGGAAGCAAACACATGTTGTCTTTCAATGAACCACTTAGGCATTTTTGAGAAAATAAATATTTAGCACTTGAAATTGTGTTTTATATAAAAAAATCCACTGTTAAAATGTGTAAATAAGCATACAAAAGCAGAGGAATTTTGTGGTTGTTGTGACTAGATATAAAAAATTAATTTTAAACCCTGGGAATTCCAAGTTTTCTGAGCTTAATTATTTGACATTAAAGTAGAAATGAAGCACATCCAAATTCAGTCTCAATAAAAAACCAAAAGTTAGAATAGCTTGTTAAATCTGTATCTGAAGATAATAAAGCCAATAGAGCTTACCCTTGTTGATGCACCCTACAAGCAATGT
Organism: Cricetulus griseus; assembly: GCF_003668045.3. Lineage (NCBI taxonomy): Eukaryota > Metazoa > Chordata > Mammalia > Rodentia > Cricetidae > Cricetulus > Cricetulus griseus. Next base: position 3,722,877 of record NW_023276806.1, read on the forward strand.
TCCCAGGATGTCAGCCATTTCCTGCTGAATTCCTCTGATAGGCTAGAATAATCTTGACCTTCAGGAAACCTTCTCCACCTGTCAGGCAAAATATTTGCAACACTGCAATTATTTCTTATGCATGCACTATGTCTTTGATCTGGAAATATAGGAACTGATATCGTAAGTCATTTTCAACATATTAGACAGGTGTGTGCACATGCTGCATTAGTAGTGCACATATATTTAATTCTCATCATCAAATTTACGAACCTGGATCTATTGTGAGAGTCTTATGTATTTTGTAGATAAAGGTCCTGAATCAATAATTAGTTGAGTTTATGTAACTAATAAATACAGCCTTAAGTTACAGGGAGAGAGACTCTGGTGACTGAACACTTTCTATATTATAACTGCATGTTGAAGTTGACATAAAAGACACCATCATGTTTGAAAAGGGGCTAAATAAGTAGGAGTAATCCCATTGGAGAAAGCAGTGAAGTCTGGGCATGCATGGCTATGTCATAAAGGGTGTTGGATATTGTTGATTTTATTTGTATTTTAATACTAGTAAGAAAGAAAACCCAAGTAACATTTTGAGAAAACAATGAACACAACTTATATATCCACTTACGATATTATTTGGTGCAAGAAGAGGTATATTCTCAGTATCCCATCAAATCTTTCTCTCTTTAATTGCAATCATTAAACTTTGGTGCACTGGGTTTACAGGATTGGCACATGGCAAGAGGTGATGACAACAGGAAAGGTCTGGGTGTTTATTCATAAGTGGTCCAGACTAATAAGACTCTTGCCTTTCCATTGCCTGTCTTCACTCTGTTCAGCTTTAAAGACTAATACAATTTTTGCTTTTTAAAATTCTCTCACATAAAATCTTCTGTGAGTTCCAATCCTCACAAAATGAATGCTGAACTTTTTGTACTTTTTCTTGCTTTATATGATTTCTTTCTCTTTATAGTTTCAGCTATAACTATTCTCTGCAGTATTTTACAGGAACATGGCATGAACCAATATTTGTAATTACAGGTCAATAAGCACATGATTCAGTCAAGATGCTTTACCCCCACATAAGAAATGTGAGAAGACCATCGTGAACCCAGTCTATCCTATGCTCACTCTTCAGCCCCCACCAACCCAGGCTCCTTAGAATAAGATAATCATTGTCCTAAGTTCTAAGCCTAGGGGTGTACTTTTGAAATAATTATAGCCACAATATAGACATGTAACTCCAAACACATAAAATATACATAGATATAAGTGTATAATTAATTCATATTTTTAAAATATACATATTTGGGGACTGAGGAGATAGCTCAATGGGAGGAAAGCACTTGTTGCCAAGCATGGTACTCTGGTGTTGATGCCCCGAAGCCATGGTGGGCAAAGATGACCATTTCCTGGAAGCTTTCTTCTCACCTTCACACACACAAAGGACATGCATACATTCACCTCCACTCATAAGCACAAGTACATGAACACATATCATGTGACAAATACAACTTAAGTAAATGAATCTTTTAAAATATTTGTACATGGATTTGACTCATTTTGAAGGGTCAGCTGACTATATTCAATGTGTCTGTCTTGAGCTCTCGTTTTCTAAGTGTGCTTGTGAAATATTCGGGTAACAAGCTTTCAGTCAGGTTTTGATTTGGCTGCATTGTACACAGTGATGCCAGGGACACTGTAGAACTTGACTTTGTATGAGCACTGGGATGAATTGTTAAGACAAACTTAACAGGTCACAGAGTTTTGTACACTTGTTTCTACAAGAAACTCAGTTTTCCACTAATAACTCAGGAGTGAGGCAGTTATTCCAATATAGTAGGTGTTTCTGCTCACACCACTTTTAATAAACATTGTGTACATGGCATTATGCAGACAAGACATGTCCTTTCTAACTACTCACTGTTAAAGACAAACAAACTAGCCAAGTGTGATATTTGTACACCTAAATGGTGAGATAAAAATCCTTTAGGGAGAGAGGGTTTCTTTAGTAATTATTTAATTCTTCTATATCAACTAGGACAGAAACAGGTAATGTGGATATTAAATGAGACACAGCTGAGTCAGATGCTTCAATGGAATCAGTGATGCAGTGGGATCCCCAAGTTAGCACTGTTGTTGTGCATCTCCTTCTCACAAGCAATGCATTTTTCTTTTCCTAAATATATGGGGTAACAAGTCATTTCCAGAACAGTGGATTTCCAGCCTGTTCACTCGGCAAGGTAACTGATATCTACCGCTTGAGCCCACCTGCATTTATAGTTGCTTCTCATGACATGTGTCAAGCCATTCTCTTCACACTCTCCAGTAATTTCCCATCATAGTTGTGGGGAAAGATTTCTGAGTCAGGGAAGGTTGCTGTAACAAATATTGTAAGTTGTATGTTTTTTTCCAGTAAAAATATATTTCTCATAATGTTAAAGCCAAGAACTCCATACCAAGGCTGTAACTAACACAGCACCTGCTGAAGGTTTTCTGGCTTGCAGCAAACAATCTACATGCCATGACATGTCCTCACACTGTTGCAAGGCATCACTGTCTTTTCCTCATTTCCATTACAGGATGTTGATGACACTTCATGATTCTCATTAGGACCTAATGATTTGCCAATGCAGGCAACTCCACACAAATACCACTAAGCAGCACACAGAGACCTTTATACAAAAATTTCAGGGCAAAGGCATTCAGTTCACAGACTTTTCTGGACCTTACTGTTGCTTAAACATGGGCAGCCATTTCCTTTGTGCATTTGACATGTGCCCATCCTGTACCAGGACATGTGTTCATGTGAATGCTCTCCTTCAGTTTCTTTCCTGCTCCATTCACTTCCTAATCTCTCTCCTGTCTTATCTTTTCATGAGTCCCCATTAACATGCAGCTATTTTTGTCAGTTTGGTTTATCTTTTGTGCAAAACTGAATATAAGCTTGTTCAGTGTGCAGTATGTGTTTGCTTTTCTCATGGACCCCAGTAGCTCCAGGATAGAATATTTAATTGTTTGGTAAGTACTTGTTACAGGAGATAATGAATATTTATTATTACATATATTATAACATCAACATTTTATTGTGTTATAGTTGTCTTGCATATTTGCAAAATAATATTAATTCAATGATATAGAAAATGAAATCAAGAAGTAAAAAAAAATCATTGCTCATGGCTACACTAAAAATTAATACTACTCATGATAATTAGCAAGCTTGTGCTTCACACCAGGGTCTTTTCCTTTCAAAAGCCCAACTATTTTCCTTTGTATCATGCTGAGATATGAATGCAATGAGAATAATTTAGCAAGTTTCTAATAATTTTACAATCAAAATTGATGTTAGCTTATGGTCTGCATTTGTCTTTGGAATAAAGAAGCAATCCTCTGGCTAAAACTCTTCAAACTCACATGGTGTATTATAGTAGAAGATTTTTATAGTAGAAGATTCGGGGGCTAAACCTTCTTTGCATCCCAGTGTTATTCTCTCCTACAACGAGGAAATAATACCTCACCAACATGAAACTACTATAGTTTGAATTTACAGGAGGCCTCAAACTTGACATTTGATCTGTAGCAATGCAGAGGACTTGATGTCTGAAGATACATGTCTCGAAGCTTGTTGGTTGTTTCTTCCAAAAATGCCCACATTGAATGGCTCAATCAATGTCTATAGTGTTAAAATTCAAATTCACAGGAAATATCTCAGAAGTGGTGTTAAGAGGTCATGACTGGAAACTGGAAATAAGTTGCTATTATACTACTTGCTGACTAGGTTGTTGCTTTCCTCTATGGAGCTCACAAACTCCAGGAGCATTATCTCTCTCTCTCTCTCTCTCTCTCTCTCTCTCTCTCTCTCTCTCTCTCTTTCTCTCTGTGTGTGTGTCTGTCTGTCTGTCTCTCTCTCTTTCTCTTTCTCTCTTTTTTCTCTCTGCCTTTCACTCTTCTCTCTTTCTCTTCATCTGTCTCTCTCTGCCCTTTCTCTCTCCTCTTTGTGTCTCCCTTTCTCTCTTTTAACCTTCTGTGTCTCTCTCTTCTCTCTGTCTCTGTCTTTCTCTATCTCTGTCTCTTCTCTATTTCTCTCTTTTTCTCTCTGTCTCTCCATCTGTTTGTTTCTCTCCATTTCTCTCTAGATTCAACTAATAAATCCTAGCTTAGTGCTGTGCCCTTTGATAAATACTTTACTATCTCATTGATTGATGGAAAATGGTTTAAAAGAAGATGAGGGGATGACTCCATGGGTAAAGATTTGACTTGCTAGTATGAAGACTTGATGTGACACCTCCAGATTCTGGGTAAATCCAGATATAGCAGTTCACATGTGTGATCCAAGCACTTCTACATTGAAATGAGAGGGGAAGATGGAAGACTCTTCAGAGCTCCTTTGTTAGCCAGTCTAGCCCATGCAGTAGTGCACAACCATAGATCCTTTGAGAAACCAGGTAGAAGGGAAGGACCAGTACCTGAGGTTCTCTGCAACCTTTACATGCACCTGCCCGTACACACACACACACACACACACACACACACACACACACACACTCACAAGATTTAAGGAAAACCATGTTTTTCTTCCTTAAATGATGATGTCACTAATGACATATGGCACTGTACATTTGACTTGATAATGAGAGTAGTTAAGTATTGTTGTTGATCCACCACATATTTGTAAGTACATGCATGTTATCAAAAGTGTCTCGAATTCATAATTCAAAGCAGTTGTTATAGTTCATTATTAATACATATCAAACATTTTTAAGATGCTCCTAGAATTACATAGCAATGCAAAGAGGTGAAACAGTCACTTTTCTCATTACAATGACAGAATTCTCAACACAAAAACTTAGCAAAGAGAAGGTTTGTTTGAACTGACAGTGAGGTTCAGTGCATCATGGCTGGGAAGGCATGGCAGCAGGGGAAGAGGCAGGTAGTTCTGTGGCTCTGAGCACATGATGAGGAGGAGGACAGGTGAAGCATGAATGCTTGTGCCCGTGACTTTCCTTTTATTTAGCAGTGTACCTGAGATTACAGGCACTGCCAGAGTGAGTGCTCCCTAATCAGTTAAAGCTTCTGGGAAACATTCTTAAAACATGTCACATGTATCCAGAGCTCTGTTTCCACGATGATCTAAATACAGTGAAGGTGACAGTGAGGGTTAACAATTACAAGAGGAAAGAAAAATTGAGTTAGCCATGCAAAATTCAAACCAAAGCCTCAAATCCATTTGTATTCATAAAACTAATGAAAATCAAGTTTACCAGATAGAGCATGCAGTAAATGTAAAAGATGGCAATAATCATCTAGAGTTCTAAATTTTGGGGTTTGACCTTTTGTAAAATTTTAATACCTGTCAACAAATTTATATAATTAGCATTAGTTTGGAGTAATATTAAAAGTTTGGGGCTCAATGATGAGAGCTAAGTTTGGCAATGATGAAGTACAAAGCTTTATCTTGCATTCCGATATTAAAACTATATTTCTTCAATGTATTTCTGTATCATTCTACTTAATCTGACTTCTTTTTACTGAGAATAGCATCTTGATTGACTCCATAACCTCCAGGGGAGGAGCTGAGTGTTGGACAGGGCAAAGCGAACAGCTCCATCACTGCTCTGTTAAATTCATCTACAGTTTGACATTTATCCTCAACTGAATTTTTTCTTTCAATTTGAAATTCAATTCACCATTTTTTTTCTTTTCAATTCTTGTGTCTCCATGTTCATCATTTAGTGTTCACAAAACATGTTCAGAAAAGTTACTGTGACCTGAAGATATCTCCAGGAATTCAACCTCTGATTGTGTGTGTGTGTGTGTGTGTGTGTGTGTGTGTGTGTGTGTGTGTGTGTGTGTGCATACATGTGAATGAGTGTGTGTATGTGTGTGTAAACACGTGTGTGAATAGATATAATATTTAGCTTTCAGTACATTAAACACTCAAGAAAAGACCTAAAGAAGAGTTTTACGAGAAGCAAAATTACCCACTAACATTGTGGGACATAGCTTCAATCGTAGCACCCAGGAGACAGAGGCAAGTAGACTTCTGTTAGCTCCTCACCATCCAGGTTTACACAGTAAGAACCTTCCTTAAATATTTACCTACTTATTATACTTAATATATTTATTATATAGCATGTAAACATAAATATATAATATAATAAACTAAAATATACATAAATATATCTATATGTATATTTTTCATGTATTTAAAATAATATTTAAATATTTACACAACTTTAATCATTAGGAGGAACCATTGTTAAAGACTTACGGAAAATAGTTATTCATTTTATTTTATGTGTCTGAATGCTTTGCTTGCACCTATGTACATATTCTATGTGTTTAGCTGGTACCCATAGAGGCCAGACAAAGCATAGGATCCCCTGGAACTAGAGTAAAAAATGGTTGTGATCCCCCATGTGGGTGCTGGAAACAGAACTCAAGTCCTCTACAATAGTGCAATGTGCTCTCAGAGTCTGATCTATCTTTTTGTATCCTAATTAAAGATTTTTATTAATTTTTATTTAAATTAAAAGCAATCTTAATTTACATACCAATCCCAGTTCCCTCTCCCTCCCATTCTCCCCTTTCCCCCCAGCAACCTCCCATCTAGAAATAGTTACTTTCATCAATTCAGACTTGAGGTATTAACTAGTGGCCTGTAGTTACACAATATCCATGGATGTATCTATCATGTATCCATGGAACCATCTATCTACCCATTCACTCAAAAATGATTTATTGAACACCATTAATCAAGGAATAGTGGTTTAGAGTCTCGGAACCATGAGTTGGGGGTCAACATGGTCTTCAGAGTGAAGTTCTCTCAGCCAAACAAGCCCTTCCCTCAAAAGCATACAGCTAATTATGAGACAGGGCCCCTATTTCAAAGTTCTAAGAATGGCTCTATCAAGAAGATACTGAGTGCTCCTGAGGCTCAGCTGTGTGACACAATGATTGATGTTCTGCAGCAGGCAAAATGATCCTTGAAGGATCCTGGAAACCTGTTAGGCGTATACAGTAAGCACATTCACTCTAGTTGGCTAATTTAAGGTTACTCTGCCTTTGAGTGAAAGATGACACAGGTTTTGTGTCCACAAGTCTGTTTTCTTTAATGAAGAAGCAGACTTTCCTTACAGTGAACTTGGAAAACCTCAATCAACCCTGTTTGTGAACCATTGCATGACCCTGCAAAGCACAGTGACTATCTATGAAGATTAGTAACATTTGACTCCTGTTCCTGTCCAAAGTCAACTAGGAAAATACATGTAACGCATTACTGAATAGAGTAAGGTAGCCTCAATTTCAGAGCCTAAGAGACCAACAGTCTTTGAACAGAGGGAAGAACTTCTAGAAGACAGTTTCAAATACAAGCCTCCATTCATTCTATTCTACTTTTAATTTGCAATTAATTTGATGGGGTAAGATTGTATTGTGGCATCTATTCAATAAAAATTGATTGAGAGTCTACCATTACAGAAACCCTGTTTTAATCAGTTGGACTATAACAAGAAAAGACAGACTGCAGCCTAAAATACTGGTACTGCAGGAAGGATCAGAAAAGAAATAAATCAATTTGGCATGAACTATATAACTTTAAAATGATACACTTATTCTGTGATGTAGTTATAGTTACAGTTAAGGAAGCATAGGGTCCTCAGGTGGTAAAGTCATAAAACAAACACAGGTGTGCTTACATTGTGCCACAACTTATATTCTAATCAAATGAAACAATGAACCATCAGAAACATGGACCATAGGGCTTCTCATTAGATGGTGGTGAAAATACTGGAAAATATCATAAAATCATCCATGAGTTGCTAGGGAGCCAGTGATCACTGCACACTGAATGGCTAGAGCTGTCCTTATTCACTCAATTTCCTCACATCTAGTGGTGATATGGTGTAGGGAGAGACCCTGATACCTGTATCAATGACCACGCCCACATGGGCATGGTCACAGGTTTGTAAAGGTTAGGATAAAGGATGAGGAAGAGCCGGGTGCTCTTTCTGTCAGGGTTCAGCCAGCTTTGGAAAGCATATGAGACTGGACTTCTTGCAGTATCAAATCTGGTTACTGATTTCTGGTATGAGTATATATTTCCCAATAAATTACCAGTTAATAACCTATCTTGGGTTCCACTCTAGTTCTTCATTAATATGGGATGGGACTGATAAAATCCTGGGTTTTCAGGGAGAGCAGAGAAGTATCTGAAAGTTTCTTAAAGCCATAATATGCTGGAGGAAGTGTGGTGCCTCGGTTTCCCCAAGGATCTGCCTAGTATCAAGACCATGAGACAACTAAAGATATGTACAGAGGAAGTGGTTTGAATAGGTGTGGTGATAACATGCTTGTGCAAATAAAGCCCATCTGAGGGTCAGAGAATGGAGCTTGCCACTAGCTAACCACAGAGGTCTTGATGTCTGTACAGACAGACAGGAAGTGACGATGCTGGGCAGAAACAGGGTGTAAGCAAGGAGAAACAGGAGATGTCTGCTGAGATGCTAAGGAAGTAAGGTGTGCTGTGGCTTGCTTCTCTCTGATCTCTCAGCATTTCCCTCTATGTCTGATTCTGGATTTTTATTATCTACACCAATTAAGAACTCTGTTTACAAACAGGCACTGAATTATGGACACAGCATGGGACATCTGCCACAGGGAAAATGGCCCAGATCTGACACTTCCTTTCATGAGATCATGGTATACGTGATTCCTGCGACAGGATGCAAATCCAGGAGAAAATAATTAAGACTTTCAATGGACTAAGTGTGCAAAGAAGACTGAGTACCTAAAGTCTTCGATGTAACATTTAGTTGACAATCATCACATTATTATTGAATGAAATGAAATAAAACATACTTTGAAGGAAATGTTCTCAGGTTTCAGTGAAACCTGCATATTCAAGATTTTTCTAATTATTAAATCTGAGTTTGGACCAGATGAATGAAATTGTGAGGATATACATTAAAGTTTACAGGGTAAAATAAGTTATAGTTAAAAAGGAAATGCTGTCCTATAGTACTTCTGTTAAGAAATTTTGGAGATGAAATAGTCACTAAATCTAAACACATCCATGTAGTTACATACAGACTAAACTCTTTGTGGTATATAGAAATGAAGAAATGCCAAAATTATTAGAAAGAGACTAAAATTTTATCATGTGTGTCAACAATGAGATGATTGTGATTTTAGCTAATATTTCTCTTAGAATTAAAAGTCACTTATCACTTTGGTATGTGCTCTGGTCATGATCATATTCTCATCTGTGGAGGTCCTTTTAGTCTTTTGTTTCATTGGATTTTATTTTCAATATTGAAATCGCTTCACTACCTCTCTGCTTCTTTTGTCCTTATAGGAGATGCAATTAGAAGAATATCTTGCTGTTTTGAAAGAGGGCTTAGAAGGCACCAGGTCACCTTGATAGGAAAACTTCTTTGCCTCAGTAACAATGTGAATGTTTGAGTAGCTATGCATCTGTGCACTAAACTCTTGTCATGAAGCAGAAGCATTTGTTTTGGGTCAGAGTTTCAGAGGGCAAAGCCCATGCTTCCCTGCATCCAATGCCTTGGGCTGCAGAAAAATAGAACATTACATGTTTAGAGCATGACAGAGGAGGCTTCTCTCCTAATATCCATCAGGAAGCCTAATTTGGAAAGTACCAGAGACAAGATATCCCCTTATACAACCTACCCTACCTTCATCTCAGGTATGAAAACTCTTAATAACATCATCAAACAGAATTCATCAGTGAATTCACCATGATTCTGTCAGAACCCTTATGACTAGAAAACCTATCCAAAGTGACAACAGAAGGGACCAACTCTTCAGCTTTTCAACCCAGGAGACTTAGGGGAGAAGCATATTCAAACCACACCAAGTTCACTGCTTATAAATGAAAGATTCTCTTGCTTTATTCTACTTATCTATATTTAAAATTTTCATTATGGCCAATATTTGATCTCAATTTCAATCTAGAACAGACAGTTACTATTATCTCAATGCAAATAAACAGCATTAAAATACCATGGCTCATGTGTCTGTTTTTATTGTTTATTTGACTATACAAACTAAGAAGCCAAAAGCATTTAAAACTTCTTTCTGCACCTTGTACACTTTAAAGGCAAGTATTTTATCTATACCAATAATATTGTCATACATATTTCTCCAGAATTTTTCTTAGAAAAATTTAATGAAATCCTAAAAGAACTAATAATTGGCAAAATATTTCTCATGTTTTTATAGGAAAATAGAACTATATTAATTATATATTTGCCTACATTTAAAATTTATACACCACATGTTCTTATCACTTTCAACATTTATGTTTAATTATGAACTGAACATTTCAAAGTTGAGTATTGAACACTAACATGTAATTTCTGGTCAACTTTTTTTCCTATTATATGTCTTCAAGTTTCTCACTGGATGATATTTCATCTTTCCATATTTCATTAGAATGCAGGCTTAGCCATTCAGAAGTAGAGACATGGATTGTTAGGAGAGAGACTAGAAGAAAACATGTCCACCCTACAGCAGTGTGAGGCAGATTTTACCCATTTAAAAAGAGGATAAGTTTGAAAAGGATCAATTGCTTTCCCTAAAATACAGAAAGTTCAGAATTTAAACCTCTTATCTACTAAATTCGTAGCATTTTCTAGTACTTTAGTATTTTCTTTTTTTTAAATTTTATTTCATTTAATTTTTATAAAATTAATACTTTCACATGTCAATCCCTTTTCCCTCTCCCTCCCCTCCCTGCAGCTCCCCAGCCCTCTCCTGTTATGATAAATCTTTCCGCCAAAAGTCTCCTGAGCCCCACCGCCATGTGTGAGCTTTACGCCAGTTGCCTGCCCTAGTTAGGCCCAAATCAATACATAGAAACTTGTATTATGTTCAAAGCTGCTTTGTCAATGACTAGGACTCTCATCTGTTAGCTCAGTCTTAATTATCATACATTTATATATTTTATAAGACTTATCTTATCGGACGCATTGTTGGTGTCCCTCCTTGCTGGTGGTTCATATCCTGCCGCTGGAGGAGGCAAATGGGAAAAGGGATGCTTCCTGTTTTTCCTTCGCTTAAATATGAGTCTCCTTGCTATGTTATTTCCTGCCTGGATCATCACTTCTCTACTACATTTCCCAGAATCCTCTTTGACTTCTAGTTCCATTTAACTTGCTGTCTCATTGGCCAAACAGTATTTTATTCAATTAATAAGATAAACATACACAGAAGTACTTCCCCCATCACTCTCCCCCTCCACACTCCACTCCCCATGGAGGGAAGGGCCTCTATGGGGGCTCCCCAAATTGCACAAAATAATCCTGGGCCAGTCCTAGGCCCTCCCCCATGTGTCCAGTTCAAAACAGAATCCCTTGACGTGGGATGGGCTCTAAAAATCCCTTCTTACACCAGGGGAAAATACTAATGCACTACCAGAGGCCCCATAGAGCACCAAGGCCTCCTCATTGACATCCACTTTCAGGGGATTGGATCAGTTCTGTACTGGCCTCCCAGACAGCAGTCAGGGGTCCATGTGCTCCTCCTTGTTCAGGCCAGCTGTTTCTGTGGGATTCACCAACCTGTTCCCAACCCCTTTGATCTTTATTCCTCCCTCTCTGCAACTGAGTTTCAGAGGTCAGTTCAGTGTATAGTTGTGGGTGTCTGCCTCTGCTTCCATCAGCCACTGGATGAGGGCTCTAGGATGGAATATAAAGTAGTCATCAGTCTCATTATAGGGGAAGGGCATTTAGGGTAGTTTCTCTACCATTGCCTAGATTGTCAGTTCATGTCATCCTTGTAGGTCTCTGGAAATCTCCCTAGTGCCAGATCTCTCCTCATACCTATAATGGCTCCTTCTGATATGGTATCTCTCATCCTGTTCTCCTCTATTCTTGCCCCAATCCAAACTTTCTGCTCTTCCATTTCCTCCTCTCACCTCCTCTTCTGCTACTCTCATTCTGGCAGCTCCCTCTCACCTACTCTCATGTTCCCAATTATCTCAGGAGACCCTGGCCCTTCCCATTCTCCAGGGACCATGCATTTTTCTCTTAGAGTACTTCTTGTTTCCTAGTTCCTCTGTTGAAGAGGATTGTAGGCTGGTAATCCTTTGCTCTATGTCTAAAATTCATATATAAGTAAGTACATACCATGTTTGTCTTTTTGTACATGGGTTACCTCACTCTGGATGGTTTCTTCTAGTTCCATCCATTTGCCTGTGAATTTCAATATTCCATTGCTTTTTTCTGCTGAGTAGTACTCCATTGTATAAATTTACCACATTTTCTCTATCCATTATTCAGTTGAGGGGCATCTAGGTTGCTTCCAGGTTCTTGCTATTACAAATAATGCTGCTATGAACATGAAGCATGAAGCTATGAATGTTGTATGAAGGTGCATTATTTGGGTATATGCGCAAGAGAGGAATTTCTGGATCTTGAGTTAGACTGATTCCCATTTTCCTGAGCAACCAACATACTGATATCCAAAGTGGTCTTACAAGTTTGCATTCCCACCAGCAATGGAGGCATGTTCTTTTTTCTCCACATCCTTTCCAATATAGATTGTCATTGGTGTTTTTGATTTTAGCCATTCTGGCCAGTGTAAGATAGTATCTCATAGTTATTTTGAGTTGCATTTCTCTGATGGCTAAGGATTTTGAGTACTTTCTTAAATGTCTTTCAGCCATTTTAGAGTCCTCTGTTGAGAATTCTCTATTTAGTACTGCACCCCACTTTTTAATTTCATTGATTGGTGTTTTGGTCGCTTTTCAATATTGTACTTGAAGTCCTAGCTAGAGAAATAAGACAACAAAAGGAGATCAAGGGGATACAAATTGGAAAGGAAGAACTCAAACTTTCACTATTGGCAAAAGATATGATAGTCTATGCAAGTGACCCGATAAACCCTACCAGGGACCTCCTACAGCTGATAAACACTTTCAGGAAAGTAGCAGGATACACAATTAACTCAAAAAAATCAGTAGCCCTTCTATATACAGATGATAAACACAATGAGAAAGAAAACAGAGAAACATTACCCTTCACAATTCCACAAATAATATAAAATATCTAGGGACAACGCTAACCAAAAAAGTGAAAGACCTGTACAGCAAGAACTTTGAGTCTTTAAAGAAAGAAATTAAATAAGGTACCAGAAAATGGAAAGATCACCCATGCTCTTGGATAGGTGATCAACATAGTAAAAATGGCAATCTTGCCAAAAGCAATCTATAGATTCAATTCAATCCCCATCAAAATCCAAACACCACAGACCTTGTAAGAACAATACTCAACTTTGTAAGGAAAAACAAAAAACCCAGGATAGCCAAAACAACCATGTAAATAAAGGAACCTCTGTAGGTATCACCATCCCTGACTTCAAGCTCTATTATAGAGCCATAATCCTCAAAGCAGCTTGGTATTGGCACAAAAATAGACAGATAGGCCAAGGGAATCAAATTGAAAATCCAGATATTAACCCACACACCTATGAACACCTGATTTTTGACAAAGATGCTAAATCTATACAATAGAAAAAAGATAGCATCTTCAATAAATGGTGCTGGCACAACAGGATTTGGACATGCAGACGATTGCAGTTAGATCCATACCTGTCACCATGCACAAAACTTAAGTCCAAATGGATCAAAGATCTCAACATAAATCTACCAACTGAATCTTCTAGAAGAGGAAGTGGAAGATACCCTGGAACGAATTGTCACAGGAGACCTCTTCCTGAACATAACATCAGTAGCACAGACATTGAGATCTACAATTAATAAATGGGACCTCCTGAAACTGAGAAGCTTCTGTAAAGCAAAGGACACAGTCAGTAAGACAAATCGACAGCCCACAGAATGGGAAAAGCTCTTCACCAACCCCACATCTGACAGAGGGCTGATTTCCAAAATATACATTGAACTCAAGACTTTAACTCATGTATGTTAACAAAATGCTTTATCTGAAGATAGGCTTCAATACCTATCTCATCTTAAAATTAGTTCATAAAGCACAGCTGGCAAGCAAAGACAGAGGCTGGAACTGAACTTGGATATAAATTGCTCTCTCTTAACAGGCCATGGCCTTACCACAGAGCAAATTGTCTGAAATTAAACAGGGAAATAGCCTGTCCCTTTTATTTATTTCAGAATTTCTCTCCTCCTGGGCAATGCATGGTTTTATTCATGTTTCCTTGAAATGATTGTGTGTGCATTAGTGAACAAATTGAGAACTTCTTAGTGATTGCTAATGAATGAATGTGACTTTAGGAAGGAAAGAGAAAGAGGGTTCACTTTATGCAGAGGTGAGATGAGTGACAAAGTTATTTGTTCGGGAAAAGTAACTACAAAAGATATAGGTGGTCCCTGACAAAATTTTATCAAGCAACACTAATTGTAGCACAAACCTTCCATAAAAATCAAAGCACAGAAATTAGTAAGCCAGAGAAAGTGGAGACATCATTTCCCTCTGTCTACAGATGCTTCTCTAGGATTCACCTCGACCCTGTGCTCTGCCTCCCATTCCTAATATGCTGGGGTGGTGTCTAGGCAGTGGATGCCTGGATTTGCTTTATGCACTGAAGACCGCCTTGTAAGCCTCTGTTCAGAGACAGCAGAGGGTCTGAAAGGCATGGTTTCAGGCTCCATTCCCATACCCTTCTCTGCTTGATCTCCCTGTTTTGCCCTTAGCTACATCTGACTTTCTGACTTGCAGGTCATCAGATGACACAAAAGAGGAAAAAACCTCCAAGTTTTTACTGAGATGGAACACTTTGAAAGAATAAAAAATATGCCATGCTTCCATGAGGCTTTGCTTATTAATTTGTGCAAGCATGGATAGATAAAAATACCAATACAGATGACTCTGTCATAGAAGGCACAGATCTTATAGAAACAGGTAATTTGATGATACAAACACATGCTGATAAATTATGCCTAGAGAGTAAGTGATATGGACAAGAGACCAAACACAAATACTATAGACATTAATACTCATGTTTCAGATGATTTATGTTGGATGACATAAATATACAAAAATGGTAGATTATAGGTGGAGGATATAGATATAGTTACACCTAAAAAGGCAGACACACTATAGAGAGAGAGGCAGATACAGTTAGAAGTAGCACTGGGTGGAGAATTGGCAGCTTACATAGTGTTGGATAGAATTTCTGGCTGTTTAGGAATGGTGGCATAAGCATACCCACCCACACACATGAATACAAATAAGTACATTTATTGACAATAATGAGAAAGTATTCAATTTATTGTAAACTAGCTTTTCAGTCCCCTTAAAATGTCTTTGAAACAGATATTATATATTTACAAATAAACATTTCAGAAATTTAGCTGAAGAAATCTAATTGAGCTAATGATGTCAAACCCTGTTAATAGTAATGCACATAAGTCTCATGTGTTCTATATGCTGGGCTTGGCATTTGGCATACACTATCAGAGGCAGTGTGTACATGAAAACAGGGTTCAAAAATTGGTGTTAAATTAAGTGAAGAACTCTAGCCTTGAAAAATTAGATAACTTGCAGAGCAGTGGTGGCACACATCTTTAATACCAGTCCTTGGGAGGCAAAGGCAGGCTGATCTTTCTGAGTTCAAGGCTAGCCTGGTCTACAGAGCGAGTCCCAGGATAGGTTCAGAAGCTACAGAGAAACCCTCAAAAACAAACACAAAACAGGTAAATTGACTAATAATATCTTTGGAGCTAATACTTGAGGCTCTGAATTATTTGTCTAGAGTTTGCAACTCTCATACTTCAGATTTTGCATTTATTTCAGTGTGTTAAAAACATCATTCTTTTTCATTGCTATCCCCTTTGTCCCTCCTTCATTGAAGTTAAGAAGAAACTTGATTCCTGGGAGGAATCCACAAGGATGATGCCAGCAATTGTGGAGAGGTTTCCTGAATGAGTCTTCCCCTTTAATCAGATTGGTAACTACCCTAATTGTCATCAAAAGGACCTACATCCAGTAACTTATGGAAGCAGATGCAGTGACCCACAGCCAAGCATGGAGCTGAGTTCCTGGAGTGCAGCTGAAGAGAGGGAGGAGGGATCATATGAGCAAGGGGGGTTAAGAGCATGATGGGGAAACCACAGAGACAGCTTACCTGAGCTAGTGGGAGCTCACAGACTATGGACTGACAGCTTGGGAACCTACATGGGATTGAACTAAGCCCTCTGAATGTGGGTGACAGTTAGGTGCCGTAGTCTGTTGGGTGGGGCAGCAGTGGTACCAGAGCTAATCCCACGGGCATGAACTGTCTTTTTTAGATCCCACTCCCTATTGGGGGATACCTTGCTCAGTTTTGATATGGGGGAAGGGGCTTTGTCCTGCATCAATTTGTTATGGCAGACTTTTTTGACTCCCCAAGGAAGGCCTTACCCCCACTGAGGAGTAGATGCAGATGAGGGGTGGGAAGACAGGGTGGGGACAGGAGAACAGGAGGGGGTAACTAGGGCTGGTATGTAAAAATGAAGAATAATTTTTTTAAAATTAAAAGCAACATTCTCTGTAAGGCTTAAATAAGGAAGAAGCCACACTATGGTTTGCATTCATTATTAAATGATGTTTTTGCATGGTTACCACATTTTAGGAACATTTAAAATTAGCTGTGTTTTATCCAGTTTTATCTGACAAAGATTTGCAAGCAGTGAAAATCAGCGCCCACCTACTTTTAACTATCAATAGAAAACAATAGCAGATAGAACAATGAATCAACTTTTCCCAGATCACCATCCTCTTGTTTTTGAAAATTTGTCTAGTGTAGAGCTGCAAGAGGTTTACTTTAATTAATGTGGGCTTTTTATGTTTGCAGGTATTTCATTCACTTTCTGTCACAGCTGCCATGATGGTGTCTCTCCTAGACATACCTCCTTTGCAAGTCACAGGACTCTAATGACCATGTGTATTTAATCTATCTGTTACAGTATATTTCTTCTCAATTTTCTCACTTAACACATTGCAATTAAATTCTACCTCATGTGAGTAAAACAGTTATTGGATGTGCGATCCTTGCATAGATACCAGTAGAAAAGACAAATGAGAATATGGAAAGCAATAAAACCAGCTCATTTGCAATGCCAAATCAATAGCTTGCTGCTTTATTGCATAATATGGAAAAGGAAGCGTTTTGACTGAATAACTCATCTCAATGGGAACATTCAACTTGTTTATAGAATAGACATCAAAGAAGAGTTAAAAGATAAAAGGTTAATGCAATCTGGCTGCCAAGGAAATAGAACACTCCTATCTGTAAAAAAAAGAAGAAAAGACAAAAAGATACTCTTGTCCAACCCTGTGTATATTTTTTAATTAATAAGTTGTGGGAATGAAGAAGGGGACTCTATAATTCAGGAAACCAAAAATATAATTAGGAGTATGTGTGATCATGCTGCAAAATGGCAATACCTCTGTCAACAACAAATAATTTGGTCTTTTGGGGCTTGACTCATCCACCTACAATCAAACAAACTCTAATTGAGGCAAAACATACCTCTACAGTGGAAGTCTTCTGAAACCCTCACAGTTCGTTGCATGTACACTATACATGCAAGAATATCCACATGTACACAGGGATGGATATGTACATATGCCCACATATGCTAACCTCGGCAGTCATGCACAAGCAAGTCCCTAGTGGTGCCATATTAAACTCCAATGAATGTGCCTGAGTGAATTTTAGCCTAATTGTGGTCTTTGCTGTAGGTAAAGGGAAATGAATTGTTTACAAGAACAGAGAGTTTTTAAGAGTTTCTAGCCAATGTAGCATCAGCAATAGTGAAAGGAAAGCCTACATGCACCAGAGAGTTTCAATATCCAAAGTTCAATGATGTAACATCAAAGAGGCAGCTGTGGGTTCCAAAGAGGCTACAAGAGGTAAGTATCATATAACCAAGATCTCTAAACAATAATAGCAAGGGTCAGATGAAAATTTCTAAACAGCAAGTGAAGACAGACCTGCAAGAAGCTAAGAATCCAAGGGTCACCACACCCAAGGCTAAAATCTTCCACTGCTGGTTGTGGACACTCTAAGCCACAGGCAACAAGACTCTGCCTTTGTGATAGTTTGAATGTAATTGGCCCACATAATCTCCTAGGAAGTGGCACTATTAGGAGTGGCTTTATTGGAATGGGTATGGAAATACTGAAGGAAGTATGCCACTGTGGGTATGGACTGTAGGTTTCCTGTGCTCTCAAGATACAATCCAGTGTGTTTCAGTTGACTTTCTGTTGCCTGAAACAGATGAGGCCCCCAGCTCCCTCTGAACCACCATGTCTGTCTGCAAGCTCCCTGTATTCATCATGGTGATAATTGACTGAACATCTTAAACTATAAGTGGGCCCTCACAATTGAATGTTTGATTTTTAAGAGTTGCTGTGGTCATGGTGCCTCTTCACAGCAATAGAAACCCTAACTAAGGCAGAAATTTGTTGTAGAGACTAAGCTATTGTTGTGATAGGCCAGACAATGCTTTTTTATAGTAAAATATGGACTTTAGGAGTTTGGGTTAGGAAAGCAATTAAATGCATTAAGCATTGATTAATGGGGCATTCTAAGTAGTAGAATGGAAGACAGTGGTGATGAGTGTGATTTGCCTACCTCAAGGGTTTCAGAGGAGAAGAATTTTACTATGTTGCATAGAGATCATTCTCCTGATATTTTGGTGAAGAAAGTGGCTGCATTTTGCCCTTCTTTGAGGATTCTTTCTGAAGCTAAAAATGAAGTTTTGAATTAATTTTTTTGGCAGAAGAAATCTCAAAACAGCCTAGTATAGAGTCTGTTGGGTGGTTATTAGTGGTAATTCTAATGAAGATTTATAATAAAAAGGAGTGAGCTGAGCAGGGCAAATTACAAAATGTCAAATTTAGCTAGGCAGTGGTGGCATATACCTTTAATCCCAGCACTCACGAGGCAGAAGCAGGCTGATCTCTGTGAGTTTGAGGCCAGCTTGGTCTACACAGTGAGTGCCAGGACAGGCTCCAAAGCTACACAGAGAAATACTGTCTTGAAAAACAAAAACAAAGAAACCCAATCCAAACCAAAACATGTCAAATTTAAGGGAAAGGGGACATAAAAAAGAAGAATGGAAGTCCTTTGTTCAATAAGAAAAATGGATTAAGAAATGGTATATGGGTGTGTGGACCTCAGGGCAAGATCCAGCTAAGTTTCCAACTTGTACAAAGGCACTAAAGCAGAGCTCAGAGCCAGATGTGGTGGGGGACACCTTTAATCCCAACACCGGGAAAGTAGAGGCTGGCAGATCTCTGAGTTTGAGGCTAGCCTGGTCTACTGAGAAATTTTCAGGACAGATAAGCTTAGGAAGTGAAGAACAGAAAGCTGGTGATTAAGGCACCATGTTCCAGCCCCAATAAGCAGCAGCCACTTGATTCTGGAATTAGAGTTGTAGACAGAAGACTTGGATTGCAAAATTTGCCTAAGTTAAGGAAAGCATTAGGGATGTCCCGAATGGAAGCTCAGAGATGCCATTTTGTGAAGGTGTGAGGTTGAAGCCTAGATTGCCTTGGAGACACCAAAATGTTAGAGATGCCAAAGTCATGGGGTAAGTGCTGAGGAAAGTGGCTAACAGGCAGTGTAACCACCCTAAAATAAAGAAGTGTTCTGCAATCAACAAAGCTAAGCAGGGTTGCAGATGTGAAGAGTGTTCTTACATGATTACATGAGACAGGGAGATACAGAGTTTGGAGTTTGGTCAGCTGGTTTTTTTATCTTGCTTTGTCCTGTATTTCTTCACTATGCTGCCTTCCCTGTCTTTTAGAAGGGTAGTGCATATCTTATGCCATTATATGTTGGGAGTATGTGACCTGATTCTTACTATTATTTTGATTCTTAAGGAGATTGTAATCAAAATATTGTAGGAGTCTCAGAGAAGACTTTAACTTCACACTTTAATAATGGACTGACTTTTAAACAATGAGATTGTGATAGACTATGAGGACTTCTGAAGTTGAAAGAAATGCATTTTGCATTATGACACTGATACAAGTTTTTGTGGGCTGGGGTGCTCAGTCTCAGTGTCTCAGTCAACTTCCTTTTGCCTCTATGAGAGAGGACTGACTTCCGGCCACTCGTCCAGCACTACATCTGCCTTCATGTTGCCATGATCTCTGCCATGATGATGATAATGGACTGAGCATAGGAGTCTGTAAGCTGCCATCTCAATCAATTGTTTTCCTTAATGAGAGTTGCTGTGGTCAGGGCATCTCTTCACAGTGATGGGAACCCTAACCAAGACAGCCTTGAACTCACACCACCAAAGTTCCAGGTTTAAAAACTTATAGCTACAAATCAGTGGTTCTCACAACATAGAACTAAGACGTTCTGTGCTTAGAAAGCCAATGTGTGAGAGTCTGGAACTCATAGCCCTCAACATGAAAGGGATTTTTTCTAGTTTTCTCCCCATTTACTGTGATAGAAACTCTCTCACCTAAAGCCACCAGCCTGGAAGGGAACAGGCTTACTTTTCTGAGATTTTGGGGTCACACTCCATCACTGAGGGAAGTCAGTGACTGGAGGAGGCTCATGAAGGAACACTGCTTTCTGCACAGGGGAAAGCTGTTCTGTCTATAAGGAAAGTGGCCTCCTGCATGGAGGAAAGCTGCTTCCTGGCTCCTTCTCTCACTGTTTACTCACTCACGGCCTTGATTTTCTTTCTACTGTTGTGTACACCCTGGGGGTACATGGTTGAGGAATCACTTGTTCATATATTGCTTCATTTATTTGCATGAATATTTTACGTTTGTATCTGAAGGATAATTGCTTTAGATGAGGTGAAATCCTGAACACATTTATTGCCACACTAGTACTTATTAAAAGTTAATAGCCACTTGCTACAAAACTGTGCACATCAGAGAGGCTTTCAATATCATCATCAAAAGAGAATAGTTGAGACTTTTATTTCATTGTTTTTAAGGTATGGTCATTCAGTCCTGTGAATTGCTTCACTGCCATGAAACACTTAAGAAATGCAGGCAGACTGTAAACATACTGACTTCTTAGCCTCATATTGATTTTAGTTATGTGAGTTGGGCAATGAGAAACACAGAGGAAACTTATGGTTGCTCTAAAATTAAGGAAATAAAAACATTTAAGTTGAGTTTATATCAGATCACTATGAATATAACATAAAAGTATAGCAATTCATAATTAAGATTTTTTTACATGAGTGAAATAAGCATGTAGCATGAAATTTGAAAGAATAGTGTAAAACCTAAAGCAGGAAGAGCATGCAAAGGAGGCCGGTTTGAGCAGTAGAAAGTTTCAGACATAAGAGAGGAAGAATAGGTTCAGATCCTTCAGATAAAAGTCAAAGAAGTGCCCACATCTTTCTCCATTGGCTTCCACTCAGGCGTACCCAGTGCAGTTTAGTAGGAATAGACTGGGATGGAAAGGTCACAGCAAGACTCTTCACTCAGAGAAGCTGATGGCAGATAGAATACTCCAGTAAACAGAAGCACAGATCCTTGAAGAAATGCCTGGGTCTGTGGCTGAGACAGAGATTATGCATAATGGGCTTAGAACATTTCAGAATGCCAGAATATACGACTCTGTACAAAGCAAACAAATGCAACATTGATGTATGAGGTATGGACAAAGATTTTGGATTTGTAAACCTTAAGTGGGAGAATTCTGAGAGGAAAGATGGGACATCATTTCAGTGAGAAAATGAAGTGTTGGATTATAAGCAGCAGCATGTCTCTGAATAGTAAAGAGTAAGGTAGTAAATGTGTCTGAATCCATATTACTATAAATAAAATATGTAGCTTACAAAATTGAGCAAAAAAGCATTTTTCTATTCAAAAGAATTCCAAAGAAGGCCATGCATTTGTTCTAAGGAGCCTGAGGATGTAGGGGTGTAACTCCTTATTACCTGAGTGTAGTGAGATTTAAACAGCTCTCTTTCAAAGAGTTGAAGGAGAGACATATGGCTACATTTAAAGGTGAAAAAACATGAACCATATTATTTGGTCAAGTTCATCTAACTCTCTCTCTCTCTCTCTCTCTCTCTCAGACACACACACACACACACAAACACACACACACACACACACACACACAATGTCACCATGATATGTAAGTGCATTGGCTATGAAATGGTTAAGTGGTGCTTTACAACTAATATGATGCTCAAAAAGCTCATAACCAAAAATATATTTGGTAGGTCAGTGCATTTGATATTTCAGTGACATACTCAAAAGGTCAAATTTATCAAATACAACAGTGAAAAAAGGTGGTAGAGTTTGGAAGAGGATACAAAGCATAACAATTAAATGTAGTATGCTTTCCTCCATGTGGATTCTAGAACAAAAGACCATTCGGACTAACAAAACTCCAGAATCCTAATCAAGTGTAAAGTGCACATCTATGTCACTTTCATCATAAATGCACCACATTAGTAAAAAAATATGTCAATATCAAGTACAGGTTACATGGACTCTGTGCACTCATGACTAAATTTCAATGTAAATCAGAAACATTTAGGAAACAGAATCATCCTATTTCAAAAGAGTATATAAGTTCCAAATTCCATTTCTTTTCCTTGGCCCCTAAAACATTGGAACATTATTTTTTTCTCTTTCCTTACACATATCTAAGTCAAGACTACAAGCCTGGTTATATAATACATACAGTATTTATGAAGCACAAAAGAAGTATCTTAAGAAATAGTTTGTAGTCCCCTAGATGTTGTCTCTAAAGTTGCAGTTACCCAGGACTCTAACTCAGGGAACGTGGGTAGAAAAGAGGCAATTAGATTAGTCTGTAGTTCATCTAATTGTCTCATTAACACGAAAGAGGAATGTCTACATTTTTATCAAGGAAAATCTTACTAAGGAGATGAAAATAAAAACATCTGTGCTAGCAGAAGTTTTACCCATGTGACAAACTCTCAGAAAACAACTGAAGGACAAAAATATTTAATCCATCTCCTGGTTTAAGTGTTTGAAGTCCCATTGTGGTGGAGAGGGTGGGAAGGCATGTCCCTTATTATGAATCAGAGGTAAAGAGTGTTTCTACTTTCCTGCCTTCCCTTTTATTCTATCTTTCAAATTCTTTCCTTTTATCATATCTCTGCAAATCTAGATGATTGACTATTCACTAATTTTATGGGTGCATCTCAGTTCAATGAAGTTTAAGATTATGATTAAATATCTTATGTCTAGGTCTAGCCATTGTCAGTCAGGCTCTCCCGATAATCTTCTTAAGATGTTATCTCACCAACAAACCTCCTCCAAAAAATCAGGCCTATTTCATAATATGAAACTCATTTTGTCCTTGTGTTAGCTTCTTTCATTACTGAAGTAACAAAAAAAATACTCACCAGAAGTACCTTACAGCGGAGATTCCTTTGGTGTGCTGCTTCAATTATAATGGGTCAGGAAAAGCATAGTGGTGGGCGGTTGAAGTTGCTACTCATATCTTAGAAGATCAAAAACAAAGGACAGGACTAGCATCAGGTCTTGGATATTACCCAAATGTAGCCCATCCCAAGTCAGGCCCCATGACTCCTGTGAGCAGTGTTGTAAGCTCCAGTAAGATTTTGAAACTCAGAACCTTCCAATCCAAACCACAAGGTACAGATACAGGGCTCCCTGCGATCTTACAACCCCAACGTTGTTCCAAATTTCAAGTGCTCTTTTGGATGCTTGTGTAACTCTGTCAAATTTATAACAAGTTTCATGCACCACACTGTTATGTTGGATTTGAAGGGAAGACATTAAACAAGGTCTAATTACTACAGTTAAGACACTAACTGACCAAAGACAAACAATGGATTAATTCTGCTCTATAGAATTGATTGGTCTGTCTTCCTGTGTGTCCCTACCATTGGACAACTAATTTCCTTGAAGTCAGAGCTAAGCAACTCTTTGGCCATGCATTTCAATCACTGGAACTTTGAGATAAACGAAACATCTAGTCATAGGACTTTTGTTATATCAATAGAATCAGATTTATGAATTATCGTCTGAGAATGTTTCAACTAGAGTTGATGATGAAATTATAAAAGAATGGTATGCTGACAATTGGAAAGCACCTGATTCTTGTACAGGGATGAACAACCTTACCATATTCTTGTACTTATATGAAATCACGCTGAGCAGAAATTATTTCTACAATTGTCCCTTCCCTTGGGTCATTTAAATGGTTTAAATTCCATTTAGATATTGGTCCTTCAGAAGCACCATAATTACTGAAGATAAATGCCTCATCTACTTTCAAATCTTCATTAAAATTAGCTTTGTTATTTTTGTGGTGCCCAATAGCATAGCTATTAGAGTTAAGAGTCTGTCAGCATTTCCATTTACTAACTCTGGGGTTTTTTTAGGGTTCATTATCTTTTCTGTTTTGAATTGCATTAGCCTGAAAATTAGCTGTCAGCATGAATATGTATTATATTACCCAAACTCCATGCATGCATCAGTTAGGCAACAGGGAAGGTAGAGATCGGTCACCTCTTCCCTTCTTCATGAAATTCTAAAGGTGTGTTGACTGCTTCATTATCTCACAGCCAGCCACAGGCTGAGTGTTTTAATCATGGACTTTCTCAGAGAATTGGACTTAAGCCTGACCTAATCATTTTGATATTTAAAAATGTATGAAGAAGCCAAATTGAGAATGTACTGAACTTGCTTTTCAACATACAATGCATTTTATAACTTCTAGACAAAATTACAGACCCACATAATTAGAGACCAGAAGAAAAAGAAATAGAGACCTGTGATTTGTGCCTTTTCAACCAAAGAAGAGAAACAGAATAAACCACAGTGAGTGTCTTTTGTTTGTTTTGCCAGAACTGTGCCTGCACATGCAAGTGGGTGATAGGAGGTGATACTCTGAACATAGCAGAAGAAGGCGGGTTACTCTGTTACAGCTTTCGGAATCCAGTCACGTAATGTCCCCTAAGGTCCAGAGTAGAACGCAAGGAGGCAATTGTGCATCGTTTTTGCAATCACTGGCAAATTCACTCCTCTTTTACTTATTTCTGTTTCAACACTAAGTAGCTTTCCATTTCTCCATGTTTACTAGTAAATCATGATCCTCCAGTCTGTGCATTTTTTTTTTTTTAATTTGCAGTGGGAAGAGTGGGGAGGAAAAATGGTATTGAGTGACTTGGTCCCTTACTCTATTTAAATAGGGATAAAGTCACATGCATTCTCTTTCAGAAATAAATTACACTCTGACCTGAGCAGTATGGCCATGCACAAGTGATTATAATAGGAGGAGATGCTGTCTCGGGACAAGGATTCAGTAATGAAACTGCCAACTTGTCTCTGTGTAAGGTAAATTAAAATTATGGACACAGAGAGAACATTGGAGGTTTTTCTTTCTTTGTTTTGTTGTATTTTTGTCTACAATACATGTTTACATGTCTATGTTAGCTTCGAAGATAGCAGTAGCTAAAAATATTGTTTGTACTATTTTAGACCTGAAAAATCTTAAGAAATATAAAATGTATTTGTGGCATAGCAGGTCATTATAAACAGACTTACACAAAGCTGCTTAAAATACATATGCAAATTCCAATATCTTATTAAAATATTAAAATTAAAGATCAAATTCCATCACTTAAATTATTAAGCTTCCCAGTAGGACTCAGAGCCCTTCATGAGGTGATTTCCCTTCTGGCAGACACTGACTAGTGCTTATCCTAGGATGATCTAATCCATGATGAATGTTGAGGGCTTCATTATCCTAATCTCCTCTCTTGCATTAGACAGTTACAAGATAATCCAAATGGCTCCTTATATATGTTCTGTCTTTGCTCACCTTGGAATGAATAGCTTTCAGTTTGTAAATAGTTCGAACTGATACACACATGTATTAAGCCATCAATTTAAATGCTGAGCCCTATAAATCTATTTCTCCAACTGTAGTCTCAAGACTGAGTAAAAAGATGGAAACTGTTGATATGAAAGAACAATACAAAGTCAATTATCAGCTCTACAAGTCACATCTCTGCTTAGGGAGTTCTCATCCTTCTCTAAAACCCAGGTCTACTTAGACATTTTGTGGCCATGGATTTTTAAGAAAAAACATATTAAATTTTAATTATGCATTTTTAGTAATTTAGGTATTATGCTAATGTTAGAGTAATACATATTCTTCTAATGGTCTTTGATAGAAAAAATACCTGATTTTTTAAACAGTTCATGAAATGATGTTTTTGTGAAAATTACAAAATTATTTCATAGCCTGAAAGGCCTTTCTCAAGAGCTTTATTCCAGGGGCACCAGTTCTACAAAGCCTCTGCACTGACACTAACCCACAGTTATCAATTGTTTAGTGTGTATACACTGTCTGAGGTTTATGGGACTTTCTAGCCCTTAGAGGTCCTTTAAGCAACTCTGAATAGATACATTAGCTTCATTGTCACATAATCTGTGGCATGATCCCATTTTTCCCTAGCCTGTAACATGTTTACCAGACTTCAGTACCTTCAAATGACCCCACTTTACATTTGATAAAACCTAAAAGCAAGACCCGTCATTTGGCTTCAAATCTACACATCCTTTGAAAGTAAGGTGGAAACCACCATGTCACTGTATATATGAACTAGTTAGCACAATCAGTGCATGAACTTGACTTGAGGTTATGGAACCAGTGTCAACGCCCAATAGACAAATTGGCTGAGGGAAGGAGAAAAGGAAGTATGCAGGAATTACTATATGGTCAGTGGGATCAACGTTCTTTCTTGCAACTTCTCATGTGTGTTATAAAAATTCTGATAGTTTAGCAGAGCTCCATTCCTAGCATCTGCAATGCTCAGATGTGGCCACAAGACTAGGGATTCACCATGGTTCTGTTGAATTTCCTCAGAAGGTGATTGAAGGCCACCAAGGTGCCTCCTCATTTGTCCTCTTCTGGAATGGAGATGTGGTAGCCTGATGCTGCTGCCATCTGAAACATGAGAGAATCTTCGATGTTAAAACTGAGCACTGAAGAACAGTGAATTGCTGTGGAGCAGCCCTTCAGGACCCAGGTTCTTCGACCCATTGTATGAGACACAAATTCACGTCAATTGATTTAATATAATATAATTTTTGGGGTGCGTGGTAACAAACCCACAGTCTGCACATGCTAGGGAGGATTCTGTTGCAGAGTGACATTGGGGCCATAATCCAATATTGTTTAAATCACAACTTTAACCTACAAGAGCATGCTCCCCCCATAAGAGGAATAAAAGAGATTTATCAATGATAGCTTGCCTTTAAATTGAGATCACATGAAAAGCACAACACTATATAATTTTAAGAGGTCTGTCTAATAAAAATATGCATGGAGTTACTAAAAAAATCAGGTACAGAAGAGAATTTTCAAAGAAAATCTGCTTCCAATATGCCTGACACAACGTATGTTTTCCTTGTCCTAGGCTACAGCCACACTGTTCTATAAAGAGCTGTGAGGTTTTTCTATATTCACCCCTAAGCCCTAGAAAAATAGTATATAAATCATTCTTTTTAAAAATCCCTGCTATAATATCATTTCCACAGAAAATTTGCAAAAAGGAATAGGTTAACACATTTCATAAAAATGTATCTCTTTTTCCTTGTGAAGAATTATTCAGTCATCCCAAGATAAACAGATGACAAAGGCCAGTTCTAAGTAAGTTTTTTATAAATATCCAAATCACTCAGACCAATCTAAGTGTGCTCATGAACCACCCAGATAGCGATTCCTTTTGTAGTGGCTTTTGTGGTCTTTCCTGGTTCTTGTCACAGCTGCAATGATTTCTTAGTCACCTGGTTGAATGTGTTGGTCCATCACTTCCTTTCAGGTCACATCAATCACCTGCACAAGGAGCTTCCAGGAAGATATGAAAGTGATAACCATGCACTAAAGGCTGTCTTGTTCCTGAGGAACAGAAACGGTGTGTGTGTGTGTGTGTGTGTGTGTGTGTGTGTGTGTGTGTGTGTGTGTGTGTGTGTGTTTGTGTGTGAGAGAGAGAGAGAGACAGAGAGAGACAGAGAGAGAGAGAGAGAGAGAGAGAGAGAGAGAGAGAGAGAGAGTTCAAGGAAGTTTAAGATCACTGCTTCCCACCCAAAACCAGCTTAGCGTATTCCAGCTCTCAGAATTTTTTTGTCCTCATTCAAATGGAAATCCCTTAACATGTGCATTTCCATTTGCAGAGTGAATCTTTCAGGAAGGAGTGTGTAGCATCTATTCATATTCAGCATGTATTTTGAATTTCAAGATATGTCAGTGAGGAAGTGTTTGTTTCCTCCCTTTGGTAAATTACTTAAAAAAAAAAAAATCCTTAAGTCAAGCTTGAACTGTAAGCATCGTACAGATGTCTTTGTACTTCCTAACAAATTATGCTGCCTGAATTTTTCTCTAAATTACTTTTAGGAAGTAAGGAATGAGTCACATGCTTGCACTATTGCTGTCAAAATGAGTTTGCATAAAAAGAATATGTATTAATATTACATGGAAAGACCTTTAGGATACAAAGAAAATGGTTATAGTGTTGATGAAAAGAATAACTCTGATTTAAAAAAAAATTAGAAGTGGTTTAATATCCTGCAACTCTCTTTTATTCAATAATAACTTACTAAAACTATTTAAAATGTTCCAGACCAGATGACTGGGGGTAAAAGGCAGTGATGGTGGAGGTCATCTGTACATATGTTTCTCTTACTGGTTGATGAATAAAACACTGTGACCAATAGGGCAGCACGACAGGCAGGTCTATGAGATGAGGAGGATTCTGGGAAACATAGGCAGAGGGGTCACAATGTAGGACAAGAGAAGAGTAAAATGTCTCCGGACATTTCTCAGGTAAGAGAAGACTGTGTAGAAATAGTTAGCTTGATAGAAATGGGTTAGAAATTAAGTCAGAGCTAGCCAATAAGAAGCCCCCAGACATGGGCCAACAGTTTCATAGTTAATACAGTATCTTTTGTATTATTTGGGGCTCTGAGGTGGTTGTGGAACCAGGAGGTAATCCTGTAGGAAGGCACCTGCCTCCAAACCTGAAGGTGTAAATTTGATTGCTCTAGAATGCACAGATGGAAAGAGACCATCCACTTCTAAAAGTTGTTCTTTGTCTTCTGCACACTCACTATGGCACTTATAAAATGAGTAAAACCAGGGAAATTGCAAAATGAAAATTTTAAAAGGGTTCACGTTCCCCTGTTCAACAGCTCCCTCCCCATCTTCTATCTTCTCCTTCCTCCCCTCTTCTACTGAGTCAAATGCAGATCCAGCCTCCTCTGGACTTTCCCAGTCTTCTGTGGGAATTCTCTCTCACATGGGAGGGAGAACCCACACTGCACCTCAGTCAAAGATCAGACAAGATTCCAGGTCACATGACCTGTTTTCCCCATTACATTCTTGTGGCAACTTTCTCAAGCTTTGCAAACTTCAGGTTCTCTAAAATTACTAATATAAAACTGCTCACAGTTTTATCATTTGCTAGGGAAACAGGATTCTTTCACACACCTGAAAAAATATGTGCAAAATTCTTCAATGAGACAGACACTTCTGAGTAGAGAACTTAGGGTAAGTTTTGCCAAATTTTCACTGAAAATCTGAGAAGCAGTCCTGAGGGTCCAGCACTGTGTCCAGCAGCTGAGTTGCATGTGTGAGACTTGATTCACATCCAAAACCCAACCCTAAGCGGGGAAGAAGGAAAAGGGAAAGGGTAAGAAAGTGGCAAGATGCAGGAGGAAGAATTTGAGGACAGGAAGAATGGGAAGAGAGGGAGAGAACAACAGTCAGGGGTGAAAATGAACATTGTATCCACCTGTCTGAAACTGTGTACGGAAGTGATGTCACAGAGATGGCAGAGAGATGTTCTCAGAACTAGTCCCTCTGAGAGTGATACCTGTGTTGGAAAACGGGAAACTGGACACCACAGCACTCAGGAGCAAGCCTGATGCAGAAAGAGACAGAAGTTCATGAGGTGCAGCCAGGACATCAGGCTAGGATCAGGCTCTTGAAAGTTAATACTGAGTCACCTGAGGCTCCCACATAGGACACATCTGTCAAGCTGGACTGAAGAAGTCCCAAGTGACCTTTGTCATCAGAGTTCACATGTCAGCACATATTTTGTTGGTTTGTTTTGTTTTTAGACTGGGCATCAGTTCTGGAGTAATTTCCATGAGGCTGTAACAAGGGAAGACATTCCAGTGACCATGCACAGCACAGCAAGGCACACAACTTGAGACAACCCCTCCTCACATTTTCATATCTGTCTGTCTGTCTGTCTGGTCATTTGTGGACCACTGCCTTAGCAGCCTACATGAACATGGGTGGGAAATTCTTTATATGGACAAAGACTCATTTTCAGTGCCCACAACACTAAGGACTCTTACTCTTTCTTCCATCAATTATTAACTATGTCTCTCTCCCCAGGGGTTTGGGGTAGAGAAGGGATAATCAATGATATGGGAGAATATTTCCACAATGTTTTCCATAGACAGAAAATTGAAAGTGAAATATAAAGAAATGCTATGCACAGAGACATTTAATATTAGTATTCCCAAGAGAAACTATTTCTAAATAGTAAATTTAATGTTAAACACTTACCAATATATGCAAGTCATAGTTAATTATGTGGTATTACATGATATTATTAGTACTATGCTCAAACTATTCTTCATGATTATAAAAATCAATATATTACAAGAAAATATGCATATTAATGTAAAGTTTTAATTTAAAAACACACTAACATCCCTATAATTATCTGAAATTGATTCATAAACACATATGTTATATGCAAACAAAAAGATAAATTTCACACATGCAAACTATTCCTAATTAGTGAAACTAAAAATAGTGTGCATTTTCTCTGTTATTATTGCATTTTAAAACATTCTGTAATGAACCTTTATAGCTTCCCTGAAGAGAAAATAATAATTAAGATATTTAAGAATGGAACTAAAGACAGGTTTATTTCATCCAGTAATGGTATAGTAAGTTCTGACCGACAAGTATTCCTACTGACAAACATAAAATTTATAAACAAAGTATTAAAAATATTTTAATTTTTCTCAGGATGAACAATATTGGGCAGAAATCCAATAGCTGTAAAGGGAGAAGAGGCAGAACTTACAGGAATGAGTCTTTCACTGGTATATTTGAAAACTGTATTGATGGGGAATGTCCTTCTGTATGTATATTTCTCTTATCGGTTGGTGAATAAAACACTCTTTGGTCAGTAGCCAGGCAGGAAGTATAGGTGGGTTTACCAGAGGAGGAGAATTCTGGGGAGAGGGCACAGAAAGAGGCTGCCAGGAGATGCCATGTAGCAGAAGGAGTAACAGGTCTTGACCCATCTCCAGTAAGATAAGAGCATGTGGAATACTTTGATTAATGGAAATGGGTTAATAATTAATACGGAGGTATCCAGTAATAAGCATAAGCCATCAGCCAACAGTTTAATAATTAAGTGTCCCTGTGTGTTCATTTGGGTTTAAATGGCTGTGGGACCAGGCAGGACAGAAACTCTGGCTGCACTCTATAGTACTTAAATAGCAAGCTGTAACTTGAATCTCAAAGACCTGCAAATAATTTAGAAACACAGAGCAAAGTCTGTAAGTTACGAACCACAAACAAGAACCCCAAATATGCAGAGAATGACCCTTCTTTCACATAGCAGTAGATTCAAAAAACCAAAGGGGAGCAAATTCTTGAATTCCAACTGGAGCTGTCTGCCATTTGGAGTTGGACCTACCCAAATATAAAGGGCAAGAACATTGGGTTTCTAACTTACTCCCTGGGCTTCCATCTTCTTAGTGAGAACTAAGCCCTGGCCTGAGAAATCCAAATCATGTCTAAGAGCCTAATGAGAATTTCAACACCCTGTACCAACACCAGATGCAGAAGGCTTAAGCAAATACAAGAAGTGATGATTAAAATGAAAACCAGACTCAGGCCTCAATTCAGGGACATTATACTAATTTAAAAATGTGTGTTGCAATTTCAGGAGCAGCAATTAAAAATGAACAGACAACAGAAATATTTATGGATAGCTAGCTATAACCAAAGAAAGAATGGCATAGAAAACAAGAAGGGCACAATCAAGGCAGAATACAGGAAGCAAAGAACATAGATGGCAAAAGTAAATGTAGAAAAAGAGAGCCAGAAAGAAGAAGAAAAAGAGATATACATGTACACATGTGCATAGACAATACACTGTCGTTTACAAGCAGGTGTGCCTAAGCCGGTAACCAGGAAGACCGATAAGTGAATAAAAGAATGAGATAAGATAAAGTGTTAAGCAGTAACAGGCTCAAGTGTCTACTCTGGCTTCCAAGGAGACACCTGGAGGCTGGGGCTGCCTTGGTGGGTGATATCCTTTCTGCTCAGAAATAAGGATCTGAGTTCTTGTCCCTAGAACCCATGTAGAAGCTGTTTATGGGTGGTCTGTGCCAGAACTGGAGGTATGGAAGTGGGGTGGAGCCCACTATAACTGCAACAAAGTGGCAAGTGGCAGGCTTGGATGTCAGGTCCCCAAAGCAGAGGGTGGACAACAACCAAGCAAGACACCCAGAGTTGCTCCCTGGAATCTATACTTGCAATTACAGGCCAGCACATCCCAGCCATACACACACACACACACACACACACACACACACACCACACACACACACCACGAGAGAGAGAGAGAGAGAGAGAGAGAGAGAGAGAGAGAGAGAGAGAGAGAGAGAGAGAGAGAGACAGAGAGACAGAGAGACAGAGACAGAGAGAGAGAAAACATGTGTATTAGCCCTTTTATTACATAGGCATAAAATCATAAAGAAAAATGTAGTAATGTAGTAAATATTTGGAAGATTTGAGCTGTTCTAGTACTTAATATGATTTGACAGAGAATATGAAAACACCATATCTAATTATCCAATTATAAGAAAGTGTACATGGATCTTCCACTTGAAAATCCTGTTCCAGGCCACTAATGAGCCTCAAAAGTTTTAAAGTTTGCAGCTTTACAAAATATGTCCTGTAAGCACAGCATGGTTAGCTTGAAAATGAGCCACAGGTAATCTTTAAGGTGGTTAGTTACACACCTCTGAACACTCGTCACCATGAGGAGACTTGTTCATTGCATGTCTGTGAGGGGTGCGATTCCGAGCTAGGGGTCCTGTTGATTATATGATTTATACCAATGACAATGAAAGAACTCATAAGAATACGTGGTAGTCAGCCAAAAGTGTACTTAGGAGTGAATGCATGGTGCTAATGCCCAAATTAAAAAAGGAAGTATTAAAATTAATAATCTAGGAAGACATAAATGAATGTTGAACTACAATGTGATTATAGATGGGTAATTTCGCTATATAGGGGGTTATTTTACTCAAATAAACCTATAAATATAATTTAGTATCAATCAAGTCTATACATCTTTTTCTGTAAAAATTAACAAATTGACACTGAAATTCATGTGGAAAATCAATGACATAATATAATCAAACTTATTTTGAAAGAGAACAGGGGAGAGTTAATTTAGAAGCTCAAGAGGAAGCAATACTCTTCATGGTTTTTTTGTAGAAAAATGCATAGAAGAATGAAATATATGCAAACACATTCATGTGTGTACATGCAAGTACCAATGTAATCTAGAGGGGAAATTTAGTACTTTCAAAAACTGATGTCTCATGTAACAGGTATGTCTACAGCTTTTGAAGTTTGTCAGCAGGAAAGTTTGTTTTAATCCTGGCTTTTCACTCTGCTGACATCTGGTCATGGTAAGGGGACTTTCTATAATGTTCTCCTTCATGAGCAACAACATTTACTCTTGCTTCCCTTTCTAACCCCCAACTTCCAAATGTCTTACCTTCCTCTATCTCAAAGGACGATATAAGACAAAGCAGGACTCGATAGCCCTCATCCAGCAACTGGTAGAAGTAGAAGCAGACACCCACAACTAATCACTGAACTGATCTGGAACCCAGTTGCAGAGAAGGAGGAGTGAAGAGCAAAGGGGTCCAGACCAGGCTGGTGAAACCCACAGAAACAGCTGACCTGAACATCGAGGAGCTCTTGGTCCCCAGACTGATAGCTGGGAAAACAGCATGGGACTGATCCAGACCCCAGGAACATGGGTTTCAGTAAGGAAACCTCGGAAATCTACAGGACCTCCTGTAGTAGTTCAGTACTTATCCCTAGCATAGGTGTGGACTTTGGGAGCCCATTCCATGTGGAGGAATACTCCCTGAGCCAAGACACACCGGGGTAGGCCTAGACACTATCCCAAAGGATACAGTAGACTCCAATGACACCCTATGGAAGGCCTCACCATCAAGGGGCAGCAGAAAGGATATGTGATAGGTAGGGTTTTAGTTGGGGGAGGTGCTAGGGGACGAGGGGGGGCGAGGGGCGGGGGAGAGGGAACTGGGATTGTCATGAAAAACAATCCTGTTTCTAATTCAAATAAAAAATCTGCAGAAAAAAAAAAAGACACAGCAGGACATAGCCCTGATCTACCAGGAAATCCCCACTAAGCCAGTAAGAAAGAGTTTTGCAACCTCTTGGTATAAGATCATTTAGATCTGTCTTAGCTTCATGACCAACTTGGCACAGCCTAGACTCACCTGAACAAAAGCCTAAATTGAGGGATTGTCCAGGATGTATTGCCCTGCAGATATGTTCATGAGAAGTTGTCTTGACTACTAATCTATGTAAGAGATTCCAGTCCACTGGAGGTGGCACCTCTATGGGCAAGTAAGGCTGAATTGCATAAAAAAATCCAGCTAGGCACAAAGCTGTACAGCAAGCAGAATCCCTGCATGGTGACTGCTTCAAGTTCATGCTCCACTTCCCAATCTGACTTCCCTCAACAATGGGTTGTCACCAAATAAATTATTTTCTCCTCAAGCTGCTTTTGGTTACTTTGTTTGTCACAGTGACAGAATGAAACCAGAACAACGTTTGAATTTCAGCTTCTGTGTGAGTTTGTTGTGCTTCTGTGTAAAGGCTGTAATAGAGAAAGGCCAGATGTAAACACAAAATATAAAACTGAACATGTATCAGATACTCAATAAATAGAAGAGTCTGGGAATACAATAAAATCATAATCATGAAGTCTCTATAATAAAATTTGATGTAAACATCTTTTCATAGGAAACAGCAAAACACTTTGAAGGTAAAATTTAATATACATTTTAAAGTAAAGAACAATTAAATCCATAAGGTGGGAAGAAGTATTCAACAATGATCTGACAGATGCATAAGTAAACATTTACAAATCAATTTAAAAGAAAAAACTTAAATGGCAATTAAAGTTGACTATCAACCTCTTTAAAAAGGATATGTAAATGAGACTCACAACTGATACAGGATTTTCAAAATGTGTATTAAATTAACCACTCCATTGTTTTGACTTTATTGATTTCTCCACTCAGTTTGATTATTTCCTGGCATCTGCCCTTCCGGGGTGAATTGGCTTCCATTTGTTCTAGAGCTTTCAGCTGTGTTGTCAACTCTCTGGTGTGGTTATTCTCTAGTTTCTTCAAATGAGCACTTAGATCTATGAACTTTCCTCTTAGTACTGCTTTCAAAGTATCCCATAAGTTTGGGTATGTTGTGTCTACATTTTCATTGAATTCTAGGAAGTCTTTAATTTCTTCCTTTATTTCCTCCTTGACCCAGGAATGGTGCAATTGTGTGTTGTTCAATTTCCTTGAGTTGGTGTGTTTTCTGCACTTGTTTTGTTTTTGATTTCTAACTTTAAAGCATGGTGGTCTGATAAGACACAGGGGACTATTCCAATTTTGTTGTACCTATTGAGGTTTACTATGTTGCCAAGTATGGGGTAGATTTTTGAGAAGGTTCCAACTGATCCTGAAAAAAGGTATATTCTTTTGTGTTTGAATGGAAAGTTCTATAGAAGTCTGTTAATCCCAATCGGGCCATGACTTCTGTTAGTTCCTTTGTCTCTTTGTTAAGTTTCTGTTTGGTGGTCCTGTCGAGTGGTGAGAGTGGGGTGTTGAAGTCTCCCGCTATAACTGTGTGAGGTCTTATTTGTGATTTGATTTTAATAATGTTTCTTTTATGAACATTGGTACCTTTGTATTTGGGGCATAGATATTTAGAACTGAGATTTCTTCCTGATGGATTTTTCCTGTGATGAATATGAAATGACCTTCTTCATCTCTTTTGATTGATTTTAGTTTGAAGTATAACTTGTTAGATATTAGAATAGGTACCCCAGCTCGTTTCTTGGGTCCATTTGATTGGAATATCTTATCCCAACCCTTTACTCTGAGGTAATGTCTGTCTTTGAATTTGAGATGTGTTTCTTATACGCATCAGAAGGATGGATTCTGTTTTCATATCCAATCGGTTAGCCTGTGTCTTTTTATAGGCAAGTTAAGACCATAAAGATTGAGGAAAATTAGGGTCCATTGAGTCTTTATTCTTATTTATTTTTGATTTGTTGTTGACACTGGTATTGTATGTGGGTTTACCCTGCCTTTTATTTTGTGTTCTTGTAGAGTGGGATTATCTATTGCCTATGAGACTCTGAGGTCAACAATTGATAAATGGGACCTCCTGAAACTGGGAAGATTCTGTAAGGCAAAGGACACAGTCAGCAAGACAAAACAGCAGCTCACAGACTGGGAAAAGATCTTCACGAACCCCACATCTGACAGAGGGCTGATCTCCAAAATAGACAAAGAACTCAAGAAGCTAGTCTCCAAAACACCAAATAATCAAATTAAAAACTGGGGTACAGAACTAAATAGAAAATTCTCAATAGAGGAATCTAAAATGGCTGATAGACACATAAGAAAGTGTTGAACATCCTCAGCCATCAGGGAAAGGCAAATCAAAACAACTCTGTGATAACATCTTACTCCTGTCAGAATGCCCAAAATCAAAACACCAATGACAGTTTATGCTGGAGAGGATGTGGAGAATGGGGAACACTCCTCCACTGCTGGTGGGCATGCAAGTTTGTACAGCCACTTTGGAAATCAGTATGTTGACTCCTCAAGAAACTGGGAATGAGTCTACCACAAGATCCAGCAATTCCACTCAGGCACATACCCAAAAGAAGCACATTCATACAACAAGTACATCTGTTCAACGATGTTCATAGCAACACTATTTGTAATAGCCAAAAATTGGAAGCAGCCTAGATGCCCCTCAAACTGAAGAATGGATAGAGAAAATGTGGTACATTTACACAATGGAGTAGCAGAAAAAAACCAATGGAATCTTGAAATTTGCAGGGAAACGGATGGAACTAGAAGAAACCATTCTGAGCGAGGTAGCCTAATCACAAAAAGACAAACATGGTATGTGGATTTTAGACATAGAGTAAAGGATTATCAGCCTACAATCCACACTGCCAAAGAAGCTAATAAACAAGGAGGACACTAAGAGAGACATACATGGTCCCCTGGAGATGGGGAAAGGGTCAACATTTCCTGAACAATTTGGGATCATGGGAAGGGGGAGGGAACTAGAGAATGAGAAGAGGAGAAGAGGAGGGATGCAGAGGACATGAGGGAGCAGAAAGGTTGAGTCAGGGGAAGAATAGAAGAAAACAAGAAAGGAGATACCATAATAGAAGGAGACATTTTAAGTTTACAGAGAAATCAGGCACTAGGAAAAGGTCTGGATATCTACAAAGATGACACCAACTAACAATCTAAGCAACAGAGGAGTGAGTACCTTAAATGCCCTCCGCTGATAATGAGATTGATGACTGTCTTATATGCCATCTTTTAGCCTTCAACCAACTGCTGGTGAAAATAGAAGCAGACACCCACAACTAATCACTGAACTGAATTGGAATTCAGTTGTAGAGAAGGATGAGTGAAAAGCAAAGGGGCCCAGACCAGGCTGGTGAAACCCACAGAAACAGCTGACCTGAACAATGGGGAACTCTTGCTACCCAGACTGATAGATGGAATACCAGCATGGGACTGATCCAGACCCCAGGAACATGGGTTTCTGTGAGGAAACCTCAGAATTCTACGGGACCTCCTGTAGTAGTTCAGTACTTATCCCTAGTATAGGTGTGGACTATTGGATCCCATTCTACATAGAGGAATACTCCCTGAGCCAAGACACACGGGGGTGGGCCTAGGCCCTTTCCCAAAGGATACAATAGACTCTGATGACACCCTATGGAAGACCTCACCATCCAGGGGGAGCAAAAAGGATATGTGATAGATAGGGTTTTAGTTGGGGGTGGGGTAGGGGAGAGATGGGAGGGAGAAGGGAATTGGGATTGTCATGTAAAACAATCCTGTTTGTAATTCAAACAAAAAATAAATAAAAAGTAAAGTAACCATTCCCAAGCCTCACAGAGTCCTATGTTGAAACTGTAGACAGACATAATCCAGGTAAGGCCTCTTCCAAGACCATGAAGGTAAATATAATTCATCTTAGTACCCTACTTCCAGATTTTCATCAAAGAGTAATGAAAATTGAAATCCTAAAATCTTTTGTTCACAAATGTCTATAATGGCTATATTCATGGAAGTTAAAATTGGATTTAAACAAGTAACTCAAATGAGAATCTTTGTTCTGTTTAGTCATTAGTTGATAAAAACATAGATAAATCTAGCCATTGGATGCCCTTTGTAGGATGAACTAGGTATTTTAGCTTCTGTGGGTATAGAAGGGAAGAAAAATCATAAAGGAGTTACCACTTTGTGAAGGGGAAAGAATCAATAACAAAACAGACATCAGCATGTTTTCTAGGGTGATGGATTTAAAAAGGTAGTAGCATTATAAAATAGAAAATTTAAATTTTGTGCATGTCAATATTTCCCCATGAAACATAAAACTGAAAATATTCTTAAAGGAAAATGAAGAATAAGAATTTGGAAATGAATATGAGACTGTAGGTTGATATAATTTTTACTTTAAATATCTTGGGATTTAAACCACAATACCTATAGCTAAGACTCTTGAAAAAACCAGAGTAGAGGGTGGAAAAATTCTAAGAGCCAAAGTACTAGGACATCTGATATAAGACAGTGTCTTCTAAACAGAATAGGGAAACCACACACATAAAATCTCAACCATATAGTTGCCTAAATAGAACAATGAACCCAGCAATGTACTTCTGGGGAATCTCACAAAGTCCCATCCCTGCATGATGAGCTGTAGACAATTAATGACTACTGAAAGAGGCCGATTCAGTCTTGTCATATAGATGAAACTCCTGGTAGGCTATCCACTCCAAAGTGGTCCCCCTTAAACACATATACATATGAGAAACACTAAAAACATATACATACATCTGAGCTGAACATATACTTTTTCCTCGGGGTTGATTCTGCAATGCTGTATTTATAAACCATTTACGTTGCATTAGCTATTACTCATAAATTAATGAATATGTGTGAGCTCATATGACAATAATTTAAAAAGTGGCACTGAATTTGAGTGGGAGTCCTGGGAAACACAAGAGCATTTAGAATGGGGAGATGGGAAAAGTGAAAATGGTGTCAAAATTACATATGTGAGCACCTCAAAACAAAGGAAATAAAGTATGTTGGTGACGCAGTTCAAGATGTGAAGTCCTCAGGCGACTGCAGAAGCTGTGAGCTCTGAATTTCCTACCTGGAATATGTGGCAGCAAGTTCATTGTCTACCTGCATAACTTCATTCCAAAGTCACCACTGAGCAGAACACACACATACTACATTCCAATGTCTTCCGTCGTCATCAACAGCATACTTTAAAAAAAGCCATTTGTAGATGTACTATTACTCCCTAGCTTAAGCATCCACTGATGGGAAGCTGTCGAATGATGTAATAGTCTTCCAAGAATGATCTGAGAGCCCCCAGATTCCTGAATCTGCATCTACACAACAGAAAAGACACAGCTGTGGTGCAGCCCCTTGGAGTTTTTAGATCCCCTTTTCCTTGAAGTATTGTCCTTGTATCTGTGCAATACTCAGTTTCCTGAATTTTGGGTGGAAAATTAAATTTCATGTTCAAAAAATCTACCTGCTCACATTCAGAACAGTGGTCCTTGATTTCTGCACCAGGTGGGAGAGAACCATAGATCTACTCCACGTCTCTGCTATAAATGCAGCATGTGCACTCAGTAGACCTCGTCCCTATTGTCAGTAAGCTACTTTTATGGGCTCATGTATCTTCTATCACATTATCATTGATGGACAGAGTGTGCTATTTGGCTCGCCATATAATGCTGCCAGCACCTCAGGTGTCTCATTTGTCTCAACCATCTCTTTTGATTTCAGCGCTTTCTCTTGGGTGCCATTGAATAACAGAGTCCCTTAGATTCCACAGTCTGCACCATGGAGACTGGGTGTGTAGTTCACTGGACCACGCTCATGTGAGGAAGTCTGTGATACTCATACAGTGATGAAGTTAAACACATAATGCATAGGAATCAACTTTCAGTACAGTCCCTTTATCATTACTAAATGATAAACTAAATAGATTCTTGGGACAACTTTCAAATATAGAAATTTAATGTATCTACACAAATAAATGGAAATTAGTAGGATATTAGCTATGACTGTTAAATACATTGTGTCTGAGGAAAATAACATTTCACCACGAATGGTGGCTCTTACCTTTAACATCAGCACTGTAATCCTCCTGGAGGTTGGAGAATGAGAAGATCTAGGCCAGCTTTAGAGAATTGGTAGTTTGGTTCTAGCTCGGGCAACATGAAGCCATTTCTTCAAGAAATAAATATACATAATACCGGTTTAATTAGAAGATTATTGTATGCAGCCGTGTAATTGTATTGATAAAATGAAGAAATTCTGATGTAAGGATAGCTAAGAACAATATCTTAGAACTTCTAACAGTGTCCTGGCAAACTGCAAATCATTCTAGTTTACTGTGTAATCTCATTTTCTTCCTACATTGACCTCACTAATCTAAAGTCCTGCAAAACCATTTGAAGTGACTCAAATATACATCACATTAACTGATAGCTTGAATGGAAAATTATTTAACTTTGAAATAACTTAGGAAATTAGTTGGCTCATAGAGTTCAGGGTAGCATTGTTAAGAAGGACATCATTCTACTTTGATATTAAATTGGAATTGGACCTAGCAAGAGACATTCATTTTATTATGAAGGGCTACAAGAAAAATGAAGAGAAGTTTTATTATATTTACGTCAAGCACTTCTGCATTCAAAGATTAATGGACAGTCATCTGAAGGGAGAGGAATATCCATATTGGTTTGACTAGTATAATATTTGCTGCATGAATTACTGCATTAGTGTAGAGTTTGGTGGTGGAGCCAGGAACCATAGCAAAAGTACAGCATTTAAATAGATGAATTGTTTATGTTATAGAAGAAAAGACAACACAGTCAGGATTTTACTTCTTTCCACCTTTTAATGGCATATGATTTTTTAGAAAGGGATATTCACTGGTGAATGTGATGTTAGTCTCCACTATCCTGAAGTCCCGTGTTTATTGTTTTTACTGTCAAGTGTTGAGAATCATGGTTTGTGTGAACACATACTTTAAACAGAGTGGCAGGTGTGTTGGGTGAACTTAAATTACATTGACTTGACACCACAAAATAAGACTAAAAAGGACTTATAGGCACTTTGCTAGTTAATTACCTAAAAGCAAAGAAACATCTCATCTTCTGAAAACACTGACAGCGTTTTATTATAGAAGTTCACATAAGTAATGTATATTTTTAAATTACATTAGTCTCTTCTAATCTTGTCCACAAAATGAAATTCATTTAGGTCTAGCATCACCATAATGCAGACTAATGTCTGTTCTTCGCTGAAAAGTGAATGTGGAGGGTCAATCCATTATTTCCCCTTCAGTAGACCTCTTTTTTGATTTGGCAGTGGAGACACTGCAATTTTTTCCTCTGACTTTATTGATGAATATTCTAAACACATTTTAGCAAAGGTAGAAGTCTTTTAATGCATGGCTTCAACACACTCCACAATCTTTTGTTTTCCCAAGTGCACTCACTCTCTCTCAGTCTCGTCCTTATTGTTAACACAGCACTGTTTGCCCTGAATTATTGCAAGAAGATTATGCATGTGTGCTTGGAATACTTCAGGAAAGATATTTTGTAAACATTAAAAAAATACTTTGATGTCTTCTGCTTCCTTGTAGGCTCGATTTTAGTTGTATTTGTAAATTATTTTTGTAGATAGAAAAATAATATAATTTGGTAAGTGAAACTCTCCCTTTGCTAAACTTCACAGCAAAATTTGGGTGTGCCCTCTATCACATGGTCATGCTTCTCCATGGTTTAGAAACTGCATTATGTATAAGCAGTCCATAGAGCAAAATTTAGCATCTCTGTAAGTACTAATGTTTCAGAGAACTGAGGACTAGAAATCCAACCACAAACCCCACAGAAAATACTCCTTGTTTCCCAAAATGTATTTATATGCATTTAGATTAAAATTTTAATTTGTTAAAAGTTTATTCTCTCTGTCTCTCTGTCTCTCTGTCTCTCTGTCTCTCTCTCTCTCTCTCTCTCTCTCTCTCTCTCTCTCTCTGTGTGTGTGTGTGGTGTGTGTGTGTGTGTGTGTGTGTGTATGTATGCCTGTGTGTTTACACGTACACACTTGAGTATGTGAGGGTGCCCACAGAGGCCAGGGAAAGATATTGTATATGACTGATTAAAAGTTACAGGGATGTAAAACCACCTGATACAGGTGGAAACTGAACCCATATACACTGCAAGGCAAATGTGTCCTCATAACTGATGAGCCTTATCTTCAGACCAGTTTAGATTCTAACCTTTTAACTCATGTTTGTAATCATTTTGGACACTTGGTTGTGCGTTTAATTTACTTTTTAAAATATGTGTTTAGGACAAAACTCCTTTTCTTGGAGTTTCTATGGCGAAGAGATCATGGTGAAGAGACACCATGATCATGACAACTCTTATATAGGAAACCATTTAATTTATTTCAGAAGGTTATTCCTTTATTATCAAGGTGAGAATCAGTATGCAGTCAGTCATGATTCCTAGAGAAGGAGATGAGAGTTCTTATATCTTGACTCATAGGCAGCAGGTGGTAGTCTGAGACACTGAGTGTGACTTGAGCACATGAGACCTGAAAGCCCAACCCACGGGGATGCACTTCCTTCAATAAAGCCACACTTACTCCAACAAAGCAATACCCCAAAAAACCCCAATACCTCATGATACTCCCCATGAGTTTATGGGGACCAATTACATCCAAACTTTTCCATTCCACTCCCTGGTCCCCAATTAGCTTACAACAATATAACAATGCAAAATTTATTTATTCCAACCCCAAAAGTCCCCAGAGTCTATCATAGTCTCAACAATGTTTCAAACTCCAAATTTCCAAATATCATCTGAGATTCATACAATATCTTAACTGTAATCCCCTGTAAAAAAATAAAGTTAAAAAAGTCACATAATTCCAACATGTTATGGAAGAAGATATACATTACACATTACATTTCCAAAACATAGAAGGAAACATAGTGAGGAAATATTGGACCAAAGCAAAATTTAAAACATGATAAGCTCCAAACTCTGCATCTCAATGTGTGATGTAAAAGTGCTCTTTAGGACTCCAAATCCTTTCACCTTGTTGTCTGCAACACATTTTGTGCCCTTGGGCTTGTTTCACTCCCTGCTATCATCTCTCCTCAGCAGGTATCCCATGCCTCTGGCACAGCCAACTTCTTGTGGTCTCCAAAGCAATCCAGGATTCAACTTCACAGCTTCATGAAATGGTCTCTCTACACCTCCATTCAGGGACACACTGACACATGTCTGGACTCAGTGCTGTCCTTGGTCATGGAGGAAGGTTCCACAACCTTTGTCTTCTATCTCTAACTTTAAAACCAGAACCACATGGCCAAACCTGACAAGTTCTGCTGCTTGCTGGGACTGGAAAAAGGCCCCCTTCTTTAATTATTTCTACACCAACTTTGCTTTTGATTGTTTCCTTCACTGTATAGGCTTGTCTGTCATAAAACTGGATGTGTAGATCAAGCTAGCCCCAAACTCAGAGATCATCCACCCATCCTCTTTCCACATACTAAGATTAAAGGCATGTACCATCCCTGCCTGGTGAACAATAATATTTTTATAATTTCTGAAAACAAAATTCTGTTACTTCTACAAATTTATTAAGACTCTCCCCTCCATGTTGTGAATTCTGGCTCCAGCAAGTACCAGTACTTTGGAAGCAATCAAATCTCAATGAGATGGGAGCCTAGGAGAGTCATCACTGGGGTTATTCATGGTCTGTGGTACCTCTGTCTATCTGTCTCATGACTGAGGAGAGTAATCTCAGACATACCAGATGACAAAGTCCAATTGATTTTACTCTAGTTAATACTGGAAAAATCACATGGGGTCAGCAGCTCTCATGCTATATTCCTTGTGCCTGTTGGAACAAAAAAGCTATTCCTATAATGGCTACTAGTGACTATGTCAACTGCTAGTCCTATGTGATGATTAAGTTTTCTGATGGATGAAATATCTGAGGATGCTTCATGGGGCCCAGTGGTGTGGGAATCTTGAGCACAACCCTTCATTTGATTGGCCTCTTTTGAAGGAGAGCTGACATAAATTCAGCCCCAGTGGAAAGTATGAAGAAAGTGCCTCGAGTCACTTCCTTGAGCATACGTAAAGCTCCTGTGTTCTTAACCACAATGGAAACATGTTCTCTAGAGTGCCATCCTTTCAGTCTCATTAGCCAGGGCTGGTTCAGCTGCTTCTGCTATTGAAGCCAGTAATACATGAACTTTCCCAGGTCTCAGCTGCTGA
Organism: Cricetulus griseus; assembly: GCF_003668045.3. Classification (NCBI taxonomy): domain Eukaryota; kingdom Metazoa; phylum Chordata; class Mammalia; order Rodentia; family Cricetidae; genus Cricetulus; species Cricetulus griseus. The sequence continues at coordinate 3,767,593 of NW_023276806.1, forward strand.
TATTGGAATTAACTTGCCAGGTCTTCACAAGAAACTGCTTTTGGAATCATGGCCCATGGCCAGGACAGGAAGGAAGCAGGCAGAGGAGAGTGAAGTGAGCCTGCATATTGGGGACATCAAAGCATCAAGCATGGGTGTCTCGTGGCCTTTTCAGCTTTCTAAGTTAGAGTTGAGGTTACAGGTTTCCACATGTTAGAGCTGATTAGGCATCAGATGAAAATTCCTTGGGAGATGTTTTGACCCAATGAAGTTCTCAAAGAGACTTGACAGTTGAGGGCTGTCTCTGTCAACATGTCTATGACTCTCAAAAGTGGCTCTGGGCTGTGTATTACCAGAATAGAACAAAAAATTAATGGAATGTTTATAAACCGGAGAGGATATTTATGGTGTATGCTACAGGCTAGAAGGTGAAAGCTCTTTGCTCCATACTTTCTTTATTTTTGGATACAGAAGGGAGGAGTTTCTGTCAGGTGGAGAGTGGCCAGCTGTTCTCCCCTTTACCTTGTTCTCACCCCTCCTTCTCTTCCTTCCCCACATGAACAGATGCCTATCAGACTCTATATGAACACCAACAGCATTTGTTCATGGAATAAAAGTCTCCTGGCAGCTCTGCAGATTAAACCACAGAGTTTTATGATGGATTGTGTCTGAGAGAAAATCAGCCCAGAATTCTAAGTAACTACTGATCTCCACTCACTGGAAGAAAAAAAATTATCATATGAAAAGTGTTATGTGTGAGAATCATCACAGACATTTGTCAGACTTTTGAACTTTGGCAAATCATTGTACATCTTTGAATCTAGATTTCCTTCTTTGTAGTCAAAAACTGTAACACCAAAATAGCAATTTGTAATATGGATTATATAGAAAATTTCTATTACTTCAATTACAAGCTTTAATAGCTCAATAACATTAGTTATTTTACATGAAGGAACTGGCAATGGTCTTCAGTTACAGCACTGTTTAATAGTGCAAGTTTCAGAAAAAAAGTGTTTCAGAAAAAAAGTGAATATAAAATATATTTAGAAGGCATGAAAATATATTTAGAGGAAGCAATAAGCCCTTTGTTTTCCTCAGCTCATATTTTCATAAACTTCTGCAACAGCCACTTAGAGCTAGAGATTCAGGCTTGTGGACCACTAGCCTGTGATTGTACTTAAACATATGTGTATCCAAATGTCCCTGAAACAATGCTGTTGGCTCCTCATGGAGAGCCTATGTCAGGCAGTTTTCCTGTAGCTCTGTATTGCTCTGAGAAGTTTACTCTCCATCTCAGGATAGCTATATTTTCTTCCAGTCCTTGCTCAAATGCAGGATCACTGGAGGGGACATGGCAAAAAGGACAGAGATATAAGAGGAATAAATTGTGTTTATAAAATACCATAAGTAATCTAAAGTTTCTAAGGTGTGATTTAAAAACATTACTTAAATTCAAAACACTTAGGATCTAGATAACATCATCACTTTAGAACAATAATAAAACAATTTTAAACTTTCTATTTTAAATTAGTATTTAAAATAATCTATTTCTCAATTTGATTATTGCGGTAGGTCAGTTCAGGCATCCTCTCTACTATTGCTAGAGACTTAGCTGGGCTCCTCCTTGTGGATTCTTGGGAGTTACCCTAAGCCCGTAGTTGCTCTCTCTATTTAAGATATCGTTTTCACCCCCAGAGAAGCTGGAGCTGTCTTCTAGAAACAGATGGAAACAGATGCAGAAATCCACAACTAACCAATGGTCAAGCTCCTCGACTACAAGTGAAGTGAGGGAGGGTTGATAATATGATCAAAGGAGAAACCCACAGAATCAGCTGACCCGAGCTAGTGAGAAATCAAAGACTCAGGTCTGACAAACAGGGAACCCACATAAGACCAAACTAGTCTCCCTCAATACAGGTGTGACTGGGACAACATACGAGGCCACTGACAGTGTGTCCAAGATCCAACACTAATGCAGAAACTGACTCAGTGGAGCCCATTTTATATGTAGAAATATCTTGTTCAGTCTAGACACTGGGTGTGGGAGTGGAGAGGTGCCTTGGTCCTGCCTCGATGAGATGGTGGGACAGACTTTGAAAACTTCCTAGGGGAGGCCTCACCCTCTCTGAGGAGCAGATGGGAAGTGAGAGGGGAGTGAGGGGAGTGGGAAGAGAGGAGCAATGGGGAAATGGGATTGGAGCGTAAAAAATAAATTTAAAAAAATTTAAAAACATATTCTTTATTGTTCTCCTACTGCATCCCTCCCCACCTAGGCCGTCTTATTTCCTTCTGTTTTCATACCCACCCCCCTCCCCTTACAATCCCTCCATGCCTCCAGTTTGTCCTTTGGATATCATCTAATTTCTCTTCCCAGGGTGATCTATGTGTCCCTCTTGGGGTCCTCCTAGTTAAGTAGCTTCTCTAGAGCAGTGGACTTTAGTTATCCTTTGCTTTACATCCAATTTACAACTATCATCATAGAGGCCTCATTCAGTAATTGGTGGAACCAGGTGAAGATTTCTATGATCAAGAACCGAGCTGAGCTCACAGAACCCAGGTGAAGAGAGGGAGGAGGGAAGATATGAGCAAGGGATGTCAAGATCATAATGGAGAAATCTACAGAGACAGCTGAACCAAGCTCAAGGAAACTAATGGACTCTAGACCAACAACTGTGGAGACTCCAGGATACAGAGCTATGCCCTCCATATATGATAGTCAGTGTGATGCTCGGACTATCAGAGGGCCCCCTGGCAGTAGGACCACAATACAAATCTGGTACATGAGCTAGCTTGTTGGAGCCCATTCCCTAATGTGGGATGCCATGCTCAGCCTTAAAGAGTGGGAGAGGGGCCAGGCACTGCCCTAACCTACTGTACCAGACTATGCTGACTCGTCATGGCAGCCCTTACCAGTAGGCAAGAGTGGACTGGGGGTAGGTGAGGAGGGCTGGAGAAGGTAAGGGAGAGTGGGAGGAAGCCAGGGTTTGGGAGTAGTTCAGGGAGGTAGACTGGGTGGTGTAGGAGGGAGAACTGCAGTTGATATGTAAAATAAAATGAAAAAAATGGAAAATAATCTATTCTAATATGACCATATTTATTTTAAGATTTGTAGAGGAGACTTTTCTTCATCCCACAAGTAACACTTGGACCAGTTCTCTTCACCCATCCAGTCCCCACAGTAGCTTAATATATATATTTATAATTGTTTATATATGTTTATATATGTTTATAATTGTTGGGTCAATGGTTTAGGTTTCCTCTTTTTTAAAATATTAACCCATCTATATTAATCTGCATATCTGCATGTGGTTGTAGCTTACCAGTGATACCCTGGCATCTTGTTTCTTTGGTAAGTACATGGCTTCTCCCTGACTCTGTCTTCCTTCTCTCTGGCTCTTCGTTCCAATTTCCTGCCCAGCTAAATTCTGCCTGTCCACTGGCTGACACAGCTTCATTCATCAACCAAAAGAGAAACAGAGAGCATAGTCACAGCATACAGAAGGACATCCTACATCAAGGAATAATGTTCTTTGTTCTGTAGTGCCACCTGCATTATGGCAGGCATATACTTAAGTGAAGAGGGGCATTCTCTCTGACTCTCTGGTCTTTGCTGGCTTCACCTGCCTTGTCTGTCTGTCCTTAAAAGTGTAACCTTCAAGACAACTCTTCATTGAGTGAATGTGGTATACTCTTCCTGGATTATACTCTTCCCTTCCTCATCTATAAATGTCTCTCTGTCAAAGACAACCATACTGAATATAACCTTGTCCATGAGCTAGAAGCCTAAAAACATTTCATAAATCCACTTCTGTTTATTACTGTCAGGAATTCTTAAACTAGTGGAGATGTGTGTTCTCCTTAAAACTATAGTAATAATGGTAATCATGGCATTTTTATTCCCATGATATAATTTAAACTATTTCAGCCCAATTTCTGGGGTAAATCATTAATATATTTATTTGAGTACACTTAAAATTTGAGAAAGATCATATCTGAAAGACAACTAGTTATTGCAATTGTTAAACTTTTGTGCTTGGAAAAATCTGAGTGGCACAAAAATGAAAAAGGACACATGATCTAGCTGTGTATGTATATAAGATGTTTATCATGGTAGACACACATGAATGATCACTTCACTCAATAACCCATCACTCTCCCATATAGCAACATTATGTATATTTTAAGAACACATAACCCCAAATATTAACAAGTTTCCAGGATATAGAATAATATCTTACCCTCTGCCTCCTGTCCAATGGTACATCTGTACACATATTCTTGCAAAATTCTACCCTTTCTATCCTTTGACATACATATACTCCAGGGCCCTCTTTACCCACTTTAGCAACCATTTTTACTCTTTCTTCTGTGGACATGATATGGTGATTATTTTAGAATCCACATAAAAGAGTTTAAATCTTTTTATTAATCTCAAATAACCTGTTGTAATAAAATCTCAGGAGGGAGTACACAGCTTTGAACAGGATGCCGTATAGTTAGTTATGTATGTACTTAAAATATTACCTATACAATCACCTTTCATAGGCACACTTCATTAACTGTTTTGTTATAAAAACAATTTGTGTTCATTTTAAATTATTTTAATTTTCATTTATGATTCTTTCTCATAAAAACATACATGTGAAAATCAAATAATGCACCCACACGGAAGACTATATTTCCTCCTTGTCTGTCAATAAAACTAAATCCCTTTAGACTCAGAGTCAATAAGTTATATTGTACAGACAATCATATCTTGGAAGAAAATGAAAAACACTATCACCTGTGTCCTAAATCCACTTCTCCTGAATTGTCATTGAAAATGTGGTAATTCTCTAAATACAAATTGTGAAAAGATTATGATGCCACTACATCTAAAGATAACTGAGATTTTGACATAATTGTGATATGATATCACAGCTAAATTTCAAGGACTTTTAATATAGATTTCAAGTGTTCTCCAAAAGCTTGTCAGTCACCCAGTTAACAACAAAGGTGTTTTGCTCCCAACTTTACATTTTTACTACTACAGTGATAAGTAGGATGGAAACACTATGTATGGGACAAAAGGCCCAAGACACCAAGCCTCTTCCTAGATCTCACTTAATCAAGCTTCTATAATGTTATTAAGGTTAACTTAAATAATACATGGTTTTAGTTTTATATTATATAGATGAGTGTTTTTGCCTGCATGCTTACTTACACACTACTAGCGTATCTCTTACCCATGGAGACAAGAGTAGCATTGAGATTCCTGGAATTTACAGACAAGAACCATCGTCTGGGTGCTGAGAACCAAACTCAGGTCCTCTGGAAGAAAAACCACTGTTCTTAATCATAGAGACATAACTTCATTCCCCATTTTAATACTCTTTTTAACATTTTCACATTAGAATTTCATGTCTTAAATCCACACACCTTTCATTACCTGTTTTTTGACAAAGAAGCCAAAATTATGCAATGGAAACAAAGAAAGCATCTTCAACATTTCTATCACCCCTCATAAAACTCAAGTCCCAGTGGATCAAAGACCTCAGCATAAATACAGTTACAATGAAACTGATAAAAAAGAAAGTGCAAAATATCCTTGAATGCGTTGGCACAAGAGACTGCTTCCTGAATATAAACACCAGTGACACAGAAACTGAGATTAACAATTAATAAATGGGACCTCCTGAAACTGGAAAGCTTCTGTGAGGCAAAGGACATAGTCAGCAAGACAAAACAACAGTCTACAGAATGGGAAAAGATGTCACCAGCTCCAAATCTGACAAAGGTCTGATCTCCAAAATATATAATGAACCCAAGAAACTATACAACAAAACACCAAATATTCCAGTTAGAAATGGGTTACAGATCTAAACAGAGAATTTTCAACAAAAGATTCTAAAATTACCAATATACAATTGAAGAATTATTCAACTTCCTTAGCCATCAGGGAAATGCAAATCAAAATGACTCTAATAGGTAATCTTATATCTGTCAGAGTGACCAAGATAAAAAACACTGATGACAGGTTATATTGCAGAGAATATGGATTAAGTGAAACACTCCTCCACTGTTGATGGGAGGGCAAACTTGTACAGTCACTTTGGAAATCAATAAGACAGTTTCTCAGAAAAAATGGGAATCTATCTACCTCAAGACCCAGATATACCAATCTTGGGCATACACCCAAAGATGCTCAATCATAACACAAGGACCTTTGCCTAACTATGTTCATAGAAGCTTTATTTGTAATATCCAGAACCTGGAAACAACCTAGATGTCCCTCATGTGAAGAATAGTTAAGGAAAATGTGGTACATTTACATAACGGAGTACTACTTAGCTGCAAAAAAACAATGACCTCATGAAATGTGAAGGCAAATGAATGGAAAAAGGAAAATCTCTCTGAGTGAGGTAACCCAGACACAGAAAGCCAAACGTGATATGTACTAACTCATAAGTGGACACTAGGAGTAAAATACAGGATAGCAAGGCTACAGTCCACAGACCTGTTTCCCATGCTGGATTATCTTGCCCAACTTTGATGCAGGGAGAGGAGCTGGGGGTCTTACCACAACTTGATGTACCATGCCTTTTCCAAGTCCATCGGATGCTTCCACCTTTCTGAATGGAGATGGAGGCGTGGATAGAGAGGGGGATAGATGGGAATCAGGGGTGGGTAGGGAAAGAAAGTGGAGGAAAGAGGGTAAACTGTGGATGCTACATAAAGTATATAGAAAAATATGAATAAAATAAAATAATTTTATGTCAAAGGCAAAAAGTCAGCACGTGACTGAAACACTGCAGACTGTAGCTCTGTGTCTACCCTGGAGGTTTGTACCTGATGCTTAAACTTGAATGTATGTGCCTTGTTTGAACCACAACACAACCAAAGTCTCTGAATTCCTGCCAACCAAGGGAGTGGGAAAATTTCTTGGGAAGATGGCATTCCTGGCCGACCAGCATGTGGAGCTTGTTTTCCAGGTTGTTCAAATATTTTTTCAGATGTAGTCTCACAGCCCCTCCCCTTAAGATGAACCTCAGCATTGACTTTGCTGGACAGCTGACTTAATTTCTCCATCACTCCCTGTACCAGTCCTCAGTGGCCCCATCTACCTATATCAGGGAGCAGGTCACACAGATCAATGGCTTGGTCCTTGGTCTCTTTCCAAGGTTAAGTAACAGAAGAGGTAAGACAGTGGAACGCTTGTGGACTCTTACCTCTGACTTGTGTTGTTTTCCTGGAGACTCTAACTGTACATAAGTCTTGTTAGACAGTAGACATAGTTAAGAAAACCCAGAAGAGTTTGCAAAACATCTCTTTATGATAAGCCCTTGCTAGGTTTCTCTTGTATATTTACCATAAGTGTTCAGATGGTTTCATGGCATGACTCGCCTTTAATTTGTGAGTACAGAAAGAAAGAGGGACCACAACTCTCTTCACATCCAAATTTATTACACGAATTCTGAAGCCTAACAAGTTGTAAGGAAAGGTGCTGGGCACATCAGTTTGAAAGTCAACAACCTGACTGTGTGGCTCAAAGGTGACATGTAAACCACAGTTAACAGGAAAAGGAGAGTGATGCATGGAAAGGTAATGGTATGGAAGGAGATATTTTAAGATGACTAGCTGAGAGCACCTACTTAAGTGTTTGCTAAGCCAGAAAGAATGTTAGACTGTGGGTGTACTTATTCACCTCCTTTGTACAAGTGTATGTCTTTCTTTAGTATGTTTATTGTTCCATGTTTTTGCAGGGAGGTGGGAAATTAAATTCTAACCTATGTACTCATTAAGTAGGTATCTCCAGCAATCTGCCCACACTGGGATTACATTCCACTGCACAGAACCCTGACCAGCAGGGTCTCTCAGTCACCCAATACTGGATAATTACAAATCTTAATCTTTGTTCCCAAGAGTTTATAGGACTTTACTAACGTAATGGTCTCTATTTCTGTTTGTCTGATGTGAATACAAATATTTATGCTTTTCTTCCAGCATGGCCTCAACTGGTTTTTGTTAGAATAAACCACACTGGGAGGTCTCAGTAACCTCTCCTTACTAACTGCCATTACATGAAGCTTTATGAAAACATTAGCAAGGCTTCGCCAAGAATAAAACACTACCTGACTAAAATTAGCTTATGATCATGTAGTATAGGCTTTCAGAAATACAAAAGTATCCTCACTTACACATTTTTAAGTTGAAGTTTTATAAAAAATCATTTGTCTATGGCAAGAATACTAGCGATAATGAACCCTTTTAGTGTTTTGAATTTTTCTCTGAGACAGGCCTATATTCTTTTGTTTTGTCTTTGAAGACTTACTCTCTTGTAATCAATGATCTGTGGCTTCCTTCTGTTCTGCTTTACAGCTGTTGTGGGAGAGGATATAGGGACACAAAGACATACTTTCTGCATTTCTTTGATGGTCTTTCTGCTACTTATTCTGAAAATTCACATCCTTGTAAATGTGTGTCATTTTAAGTAGACTACATTATTTCATAAATTTCCAGGATATGTTTGGATAATATTCACTCATGTGCTCATTCAGTAATCAGGATGGAGATGCTCATATTTTACAGGAGATGCTTATTTAGATGCTGGAGACAAAGAGACAGAAGTACAGACAGACAGCAAGCTCATCTTTGTACCCAATCATCTTGTAAAGAAATAAATTGAACTACAGAATGTTGCAGAGTATATCAGTGGATAGCTGTGTAGCAAACAGGAACAAATGACTGGTAGAGTTATCACTGAACATGTAATAAGAGACTTTTTCGTGCATGTAGCCTACCTGACTACTAATTAGGGTTCATTATATGTTTAATTAAACTTTGTGACTAGTCTCTGGAAACAGGCTGCTTACTGAACACCCTTATTTGTAGTCCATCCTTAAGACATCCTCATCACAAAGGAAACCATCAATAAATGTTAGTTTCATCAGTTTCATCATTTTAATTGTGATTAGGCAATGCTTTCTGATTTCAGAAATAATGAGGATGTGCATTAAGTTAGAATGTATCCCAAGAGATAATTACCCATCTACATTTTCTCTCATTTATATAATTATCTTGTATATTTTTGCTTATATATCTGTATGCATACATTTAAATCATGCGTGGATTCTTTTATCCACAAATCATTCATGTTTTTATTTATTAAGCCATTGTAAACATCATTACATAATGATTAATATTCTACAATATCACTTTTCTTGATGGTTCGGGGTATTATGTTGACTAAGTGGCCTGTTATTTTCTGAGCTAATCCACCATTATAGGACACTTACATTGATTATTTTTTTCATTCACACATAAAACGCTATGATTAATGTCTTTGTGATTCAATTTTCATATGGTTAACTGCTGCCTTAGGATTCATCTCTAGAAGCTGGAATCACTGTCAAATGCATTGTGTCTTTACAATGAAGGGAATATAAAGTTGAGCTGCAAATGAAACTCTACTATAAAAAAATAATGAAATCCCAGAACTAAAAGCTTGTTACAGATGATTACCTGAGATTTTAAAATGCGGGAGATAGAGCATGTAGATATTTTTTCATGTGTGTCACATAGATTAGATTGGCTCACCTGTGTATTTACTATATGCTACAGACAAAACATCTAGAAAAGTCACAAAAGTACAAAGTAATTTCATTTTTACAGAAAACAGAAAATGTGAATAAAGCAATGTTGCTCTGCATACTTTATGTGGGATTTTAGCTTGAGGTATTCTGGTGGGAGTTCCATGTAGGCAAGTCTATGCTGGAGCTCTCTGAATCCAGTAGAGAAGCACACTGTACTCCTTGGTAGAAAGTGAACACAGAGGTCTCAGTTTCTTCTCTTTTGAACAGAACAAAACAAAACTTTCATTTCCCATTTGACATGATCTTTTACACTGAAGGACTCTAAACACAGAATAAATGTAAAAATCCATAAGATGGTGTTATATATTTTAATGCATTGGCTATCCATAACATTTGATTTGCATCTATGAATACTTGTATAGCCAATGGATGTCTGCAGAATGACATTAGTTCAGGGAAACTAGATACAGAGTGACACACTCTTTGGAATACTGGGAGTGACACTGAGTTCTGATTCCCTTCTAATGCAGGGTACATGGTACCTTGCTCTGTCTGAACACCAGCCTAGTGGACCTGGTCCTGGGGAAATATAGACCCAAAGCATGTCTTTTCACAAGACCAGACACTTGCACTCAACCAGGATCTATACAGTGGTTGGACGCTACATTCATTTAGTCTCATAATGTCTGTAACTTCAGACATCATCTCTGTTTTTCATATAACTAAAACAAGAATCAGAGAACTGATCTAGAATGGGGGCGTTTTGTGTCTTAAAAGGAAAGACTTCATTTCTCCCTCTTCTGCTACTTCTCATACTCTTATTCACTTAATTCCAGACTGTTATTTCAAAACTTATCCCAGTCAGGCACACAGCACTTGAATCAATGGCATCGTTATCCTGAGTTTCTGAAGCCCATAAAATCAGCCATTCTCTTTAGCTTTGATATCATTCTGGCAGTCATGGCCATTCATACCCAAAGAATACAATACCCCTTTGCAGCATTAATATTCAGGTGTTTACAGTTTTCCATATATTATCAATAACTTTTAGGACCAAAATATACAATCAAATATATTCATATAAAAGTTTTTACTTGTTTTTGCATTTGTGAAAGATTCTAAAAAAGTAAGCTAGATATCTGGGCCAACGATTTGAAATGCTTTGAAAGTTAGTGCAGTGTTAGGGCCAAGCAAATTGCAGCAACTCCACCACTCAAACATTTTACAATAGTATATAAATTTGAATTGTTTTTGAAACTAGAAATGTTTAGCTTTTTACAAGCTCAAACCAAACTGCCACCTTTATGTTTGGATGTTTTTGCTCATAATTAAGCAGACCTCTTTCATTTGACTTTTGAGGGTATGTGTTCTGTTTTAATGAACAGTCAAGGCATATTTGGTATGTTTTTTTTCTTTTCTGTCCTTTTGATTGACTTATTATAACCCATCAATCATGTAAGGCATATTAAGATCTCATTTTTAGTGTTCTTTCTAACTACATTTTCATAAGGGTTTGTCTGATTATTATTATTATTATTATTATTATTATTATTATTATTATTATTATTATTTGTACTTTTACCAGGCAAACTTAAATTGAATGTGTGGGTCATCAAATGTGTCACATTTTTCCCAATGGTTTACAGTTATTTTGTCCTCTTTATAACCATATCTCCTATCAAATACAACTTAAATACTGTGCATTTATTTTATATTGTCACTCCTAGTGTTTTAACTTTCAAAAGCAGTCCATATACTGCTCACACTGCAGAAGGCAGATTTTAGTCATACCTAATAAAATACATCTCTGATTTAAATGTCTACTTGTTCTTCTTTGGATCTAGTATGTTCTCTAAAGACCCATGTGTTAAGGCTCTAACATTGATATGTAGCAGCATCTAGCTACTTGAATGAAATGGAACCTTAATATATTCGGCTACTGGAGAGACTTTTATTCATTAGGTTTATGTCATACAAAGTGATTTGGGCATGATATCTTCTGTCCCCAGCCATCTTCTCTCTACCATGAAGCCTGGTGACAGTGTGCTGTACTCTTACAAGCACCAAATCCTGGATAGAAACCTGCAATATTGTCAGCCAAAATTAAGTAAAATGTCCTTCTTGTTAAATTTGTTAATTTAAGATACACTTATACAAGGATGCAAAACTGACTATTTCTCTCTGGGACACCAGTCTCCTAGAACATGGTTTCCAAGATATCTTTGTTTTCATGAATATAATCTCATCATTTCTGTTTTAATAATTACAATAATGTGAGCTACTTATTCAGCTATGCCATTGTGTATTGGCCAAAATACAATTGCAGTTCAGATGAGCATCGTGACACAGGAAATGTCATCTTATTTTCTTGCTGCCTACGGAAGGGTATGCTTTAGGGATCCCCAGAAACAAGTATAGTTTATATGTTTTAATTTGTCTTTGTGCAATTCTCTTTATCTCTAGATAACAGCATGTATTTTTTCAGATTCTGTTTTTCATTATTTTTTATTTAAGTTAAAAACAATCCTATTTTACATACCTGTCCCAGTTCTCTCTAGCTCCTGTCCTCACATTCCCCCCACCATCTACCCATCTCACCCCCATCCACTCCTCGAAGAGGGTGAGGCCTCCCATGGGGGACTCTGGACATATAGACTTCTCCAGGCCCCATCTGACACCCACGTACAGCTGGTTCCCCAGCTGTCAGTCTAGAGTCTGTGAGCTCTCACTTGCTCATGTCTTTATGATGCCTACCTTCCCCAAAGATATTTCTCATAAATGAGCACTCAGTCTCCTTTAAGGCTCCTCTTCTTCATGACCTGCAATCCAGATCCACTTATTACAGGACATTGATGAATTTTCTTTGTTTTTATTTTTTAAGACAAGTCAAATTAAATATCCTCAATCTTTCAGGACTGTTTTCTGACCCCTAAAAATAGGCACTACTTTCTTCCCTGAATTTTTCATAGAATGTCTTTCTTAATTTTTGATAATCTCTGACAATTGCAACTTTTTGATGCAGAAGAGGGGAGAGGTATGAGGAAGCTGTAACCAGCCAGATATGGGAGTTTTCATAGATTCAAGACTCTATCACACAAGCCATGTCTTAACAGACAGGCAGATATAAAACAAAAGGAGACCATACTAATGAGCAATAGAGAGATACAGAATTTCAGGAGACAGGAATTTGAAGGGGGCAGGAAAGAAGGGATGGGGGGCTTTATTTAGGGATGGGAGAGATAAATACATTAGAAGCAGGCATAAGGGACAAAGTAACAGTAAGGACATTCGAAAATGCCATAATGTATCATGTTATTTTCCATCTACCTGAAGTCACATGTAATTCATATATGTCTGTATGTACATATACATATGTAATTTAAATAAAAATTTCCCATATTGGATTTAAATGTTTCTTCCAAGAGCCAAAAATCATCTAACAAAAACTCCAAATACAAAGTCATGTGAAGCTACTTTTTGAGTTGTTGAACAGGCTTGTCCAGGAGGATTCCCAAACTCTATAGGCCATTGCTATTGTACTTGGCTATATCCCAAAAGGAGAAGATAAGTCCCTGTTGCTGAAGACACCATGTATTTCAGACACAGGACCCAAATGACCTTGAGTTGGATGTTATCTGATGGCTTCCTCCTTGGGGACTAGCTTTCATGGTCCCCGAAGGTGCCACACAGACTTCCAAAGGCTGGAAGTAGCCAATATATAGTTCTATCCAGTTATGATACCTATAAACCACAACAAAAATAGAATGTCATGATAACTAAGGATGCAATAGTGGCATGCATGTCTTAAGAGTAACCAGCAGTTCCATAATCAGACTCAAGCCAACTTAAAAATATCAAAACCTTGCCAATGAATCACGGATTTGGAGAATCTACAACTGTGACTTCAACTAGCATAAAGTTATTCCTAACTATATTCTAATATTTATTATTGTACCCACAGATAAGCATAACTCTCATCCCCCTTCAAAAAAAACTTCTCTTTGCAACAGATGGAAACCTTTTTTGAGAACCGTAACCAATCAAAAAACAGAGAGCAAATCAATTTCAACTGATGCATCTGCAAGATAATCCCTGCACCTAAGGCTCTGGGATCATGGAGAAGGGGGTCCAGAAATGTTATAAGACCCCCCAAAAAAGCATTTTCTGTGAAATTGTTTCTCCTAGAAATGGCAGAGAAACTACATCCATAAAGTCTCACCAACATGACCGCCTAAACAAGACCTGAGCAATGGCAGCACCAATGGATATACATAAAATACAGGGGGAAAAGGGAGACTTGATGTTCAGCAAAATTCTACGGACCAATGTGGAATGTCAAGGATATCTCTCAGTGGGGCAGAGAAAAGAAAAATGGCAGAAAGGCAAGCAGATTTTCTATGATAGCTGAGTAGGATCCTTGAGCTGGTACAAGCTGTTCAGACTGACAAGAAACTGGAGGTCCCTGAGCAAGGCAGTTGACCTTTGGAGAAGATTAAGGCAAGTTCCAGGTGGATTAAGGAAGGTTCCTGACAGATCAAGGGGAGTTCCTAGTAAACAGAAAATGTTTTGAGAGATCCAGTTTTCTGGCAAACAAAAGTATAGCTGTAAGCTTCTGTTTACCCTGAAAATCCTTTCCGTTTGTGACATTGATATCAGCACTGCCATTTGGGGGAAATTTTGAAAGTAAAACTTACGTTATAATTTTAAAAGAAATTTATTATAAAACTTACTGCTTCAAACAAATATTGTCATGATCTGGAAAAGACATAATGTATACCTCTGAGATTAAAAAAAAAATTACATTTTTCTTCTGTGTGAGAAGAAATGTTTTTCTTTCTTCAGCACCCTAGATACATAAGCAAAGAAGACGGCATTAAAACAAATGATATAGAATGCTGGCCATGTCACAAGTTCTATGTTCTATGTGATAATACAATATGTGCTAAAAAGGATACTCTCTCCAGGGTATTGCTATAATGAGAGATAAATTTTAATTTGAAACAACTCCTAGAATTTATTCAGTTTTTACTCCACGCCCATCACACTTACAACTCTTAATTGTAGTAATCATTCTAAGTGATACAATAGAAGAGTCACTACTGATGAAAATGGACTGGAAGTTTGATTTCATGAAAGACACAAATAGCAAAAGTGAAAGAGGATTGAAAGTGAAGCAGATTAACCCCAGAATCAAACATCAGAGTACAAATGTCTTTCAAAGATTGAATCTTGAAAAAAAAAAATAGAAAGATGTTGACTATGGAATCTTGACAGCAAAGACTGAGTTCTACACCTGTTGGTGAGTAGGTCACAGAATGTGAGCAACATAGTAAGAGGCCATCTTCATTGACATCCTTTCTTTTATGAACTGGCTGATTGCACTTTCATATTGGTTTCTTTTTTCTCCCCTTGTATTTTTCTCTGATCAGTAATAGAAACACATGCTTTAACAGTAGCCTTATGATTGCATGAAACCAGTGACATGCTAATAAATACAACATGTACTGTGTTTACTAGAAGTAGAAATGGCTGACCTTATCAGCTAGAGACTGAATTTATCTGCTATAGGCTTCCCTGATCTAATGGAATTATCTCTTTTCTCCTGGTATCTGACCTAATGCCCTTGAGGCTGACATATGTTGGAGGTTGACTTCATCTCTTAGAGTCTGATTTTGTTAAGGCCTAATCTGCAGGGTGCTGCCTAAATCTAACAGAGTTTGCCCTTATCTTCTCAAGTCTGCAATTATCTGCTGGAGGCTGACCTCATCTCTTGGACCCTGCCCTTGTCCTTAGGAATTTAACCTAACTTGGAAGGTAATACACATATCTGTTAGCCTTTTCATTTCTCTTCCTGAGGCCAGCCTTATCATCTGCTGGAGTCTGTCCTTGTCTTTTGGACTTGACCTTATTTTCTGGAGGCCTTATCAGTTGGAATATGCCTCTATAACCTAGATACTGACCAAATACTCTTGGGTTGACCTTATTTTCTGGAATATGTCTGTCTTTATGTGCAGTTGCATGCCATTAGACCTATAAGCTAATCTTATCTCCTAGAGGTTGACTTTATCTTCTGGAGGCTGGCCTAGTCTGCTGTGGAGGGTGACCTTACCTCCTGGATCCTGACTTTACCATCTAAATACTCAGAGATCAGCTTGATACTGTTGAAGAGGTTTCAGTGGAAAGAATGGAAACTGAAAAGGCAGAGATATTAAAAGATGACAACATTGTAATGCAAAAGAATAGAATATCTAGGCCCTGGGTGACCCTGTAAAGGAGAGTATCTACCTACTGTGAGTCACCTGATTCCGAATGAAAGGAAATCTCACTTTTAATGTGGATGGCATGCTCTGACAAGCTATTCTTTACCTGAAGGGTTCATTCTTTTATAATTCATTCCCTGAAGAGTGGGCAGAGTGAGTTATGAAATGCCTCTCTGCTTGGTTAATATCTCACACGAGCTTTCAAAGTGCTTGGTTTGAAATGCATCACAAGTATTTTCTGAAGACAAAGCCTACCAGAATCTGGAAGGACTTCACTTCCTGCCTCTTCCCCTTCTCTCTCCTGCACCTCTGGGCACAATAACATTTTCACGGATTTGTGAACAGCTCCTCTTTGCTTGTTAATCAGTGCACACTGTGGTTAAGGACTTATTTCCTGACATTCTTTGAGGAGTACGATTACATCCCTGGATTTGATCATTGAAATTACTCCCATAGTCACTTAGTATGTGAGATGCTAAGATTTATTATGTATTCCAGTATGTTTCCATTTCTGTAATTATTCTATGTGCTCATTAGATGGAATTTTACTGTTTTTGCCACAGAAAAGGCAGGGATCCCTGACTTTGTGCTCACTTTTTTTTATGTGATCAACAACAGTGCCTGTCTTTTTTTAAACACTCAGTAAAGATTTGTTAAGTGTCTACTAACTCAATAGATGAGAAACCAATGAGCCACCACACCTGTTTTATGTTTGCCAATCCTGTGCCATTTTTTCCTTTCTATGTCTCTGTGTTAGAATTATATTGTTTATAAACAAAGGTGGTCATACATAGCATTAATTAGATGTACTTAAAATACATAGGAAACTCAGTTGCCAAGTGAGTTTCAAATATTTATTACTTGATTTTAGTTGTATATTCAGTAGATACAAATTTATAAAGAAATTTAATTTTGCTGATGCAATCAGAAACCCACTCTTTTCTAATTTAGGGAGATAGAAGCGTTTAATTATGTGATCCAAGTAAAAATGCATATTTTTATTTGTAGAGTTGGGGAAACTGGCATTTGTCCCTGAGATTGTAGGACTTCGGGTCATGTAGTTTTTCAGGTGTTAGAAAAGCAGCTTGATTTTGGTTGGTGGACATGTCCACAGGCCCAAGAGAAATAAAATATTTTCATATTCTGATGGACTAAATTAGTTTTGAGTATTCGTTCATTTGTTGTTATTCATACATTGGAGGTAATTTCTAAGTCTATGCAATTTCATCGGACCCATCAACCCACCAATATTCCCAGTGTAAATTCATATTAGCCAATCAAGTTCATCCCAAATCCACCTCAATAATTTTAAAGTGTTGAACTTGCTTATCAGTGTCAGCCTCCTATCCCCAGTGTTGTACTATTAATTGGTGTCTCACAGAGCCCTGCCTGCTCCATGGAGCTGCTTCTCAACCTTGGAACAAACCGTGCTCACCTCTCCTTCTACTGTCCTTACCTGTCCTTCAAGCTCAAGAAGCTTACCAGGAAACTTCTGGATCAGAGGGGCTTTGGCAGCCATTGAATTTTCCAGGACATTAGGTCCCACAAATAAGCACCCAAAGACAGGAGGCATGCTCTTCTACTTGTAGAACACAACCTTCTTTGTTTCTTCTTCTTCTTCTTCTTCTTCTTCTTCTTCTTCTTCTTCTTCTTCTTCTTCTTCTTCTTCTTCTTCTTCTTCTTCTTCTTCTTTCTTCTTCGTCCTCCTCCTCCTTCTCCTCCTCTTCCTCCTCCTCCTCCTTTTCCTCTTCTTCTTGTGACAGGGTTTCTCTGTGTAGCTTTGACACCTGTCCTGAAATTCACTCTGTAGACCAGGCTGGCCTCGAACTCACAGAGATCGCCCTGCCTCTGCCTCTGCCTCCCGAGTGCTGAGATTAAACACGTGTGCCACCAATGCCCGGCAATTTTCTACTTCTTTTTAAACATTTACATGAAAATATTTGATAATTGTATATACCTCTCATTTTCTTCCCAAGAGCCAGCTCTCCCATGGCTTCCAGTGGTAACACTGGCCACAGACATCATCATAGAGCCTGGCAGCTGTAGGGCCCCGGGTGGCAGAGCAGGACACCCAGCTTGTCCTTGCCTGGACAATAACATGGCCCTCTGACAGCAACAGAAGAAATTAACAAAATCTTAGACCAAATAGAACAATGAAAGGAGATTCATTCAAACTCTCTAGCTCATTTGAGAGCTACAAAGCTGAAATTATAAGCTTTGTCTGGGTTGTTAGCAGTGTTTCATAGTGTTTCCCATACACCCTTAAATATAATGATCTACTCTCCAATCCCACACATCTGTCCTTTATAGCACTCACAGGAAGCTTTGCATACAGTAGGTGCTAAAATTTTTGCTTGAATAGATAGGCAGCAAGAAATATAGATTACAGCTATAGATGTTCCAGGCTCTCTACATAAGAAGAAAACTTCTTATCTTAAAAAGCCTAAAATTTCACCTTGCTAATTCTTGGTCTCCAAATCAATACAGTGGTGGAATTGTTGTGAATTTATGAGGTGTGTGTGTGTGTGTGTGTGTGTGTGTGTGTGTGTGTGTTGTGTGTATGTCTGTGTGTGTATACATGTGCATAAACACATTTGTTAAATGTGTCACTCATATGACTTTAATTTTAGTGAATTATATTAAAGAAAATCAGAAAAGGAAACCATGCTTGAAGCAAATATTACAAATTCATACATCCAATATTTCAAATGTTTAATTAGCTATCCCAGCATGATCCCTCCCAGGTAAAAGATTGCTTAATTTACTGGTTACATACAGCTTTATTCTTTTTCCTTTATGGCACTAAATTTTTTATTGTAATATTTGAATCCTTTTCCTCTAGTAAACTAAACAAGGGTCAAGAATAGTCTTTGAATGTCTTTCCCAACATATTAGAGGAAATGACAAAATTTACATTTAAATTTTCTTTTGAGTTACAGTTTGTTCTTAGAAGAGGATATTCTGATGTTTTACTTTAATGATAATTAACACAAATGTACAATGTACAAAATTGTACAATGTACAAAAAGTGATGACGCTTATGCCAGTTGCTTGTGCCCTTGAGAGAAGTGGATACATGGGCTCCAATATAGTTTCTGGAGCCTCATGTCCAGGGGATTCATAACTAAAATAAACCAAGTGGACTGATAGTACAGAAGAGCCTCACATATATCAAGAGATACACCAAATGTGGCCTTACCACCAATTATCTATTCTCAGGACTGTGCAGTGCCTATTGATGTTGAAACAAAACAAGACACTGTAACTGAGGGGTTAGCACATGCTGTAGTTGAGTGAGGAGGAAAGCAGAGCTAGCATCTCCCAGGAAGCAATGTTCTTCTGGAAACTCAGGGAAGAGCATCCCTTTCCAAAAGCAAAATGCCATATTTTCATTCACACCCATCACATTAAACCACAAGAAAGTCTCTAAATGGGAATCAGGCAAGACAGAGATAGTGAAGCTAATTACTTGGGTATGGTTTACCCTGAAGACCTTTAACACATTGATTTCCATCT
The DNA here is from genome assembly GCF_003668045.3 of Cricetulus griseus. NCBI lineage: Eukaryota > Metazoa > Chordata > Mammalia > Rodentia > Cricetidae > Cricetulus > Cricetulus griseus. The sequence goes on from NW_023276806.1 coordinate 3,786,920, forward strand.
CTTCAAAATGTCAAATTTAAGGTGAAACACACAGGGGTGCAAGTGACAATTTGTTAATAAACAGTATCATATGAGATTACATCTAGTTAAGATGAAGAAGTTAGATTGAGGTTTTACTCTTGATTGCCATCTTCACGGGTAACTGGTCTCCTGATGGATGACCAGTTACCCGTGAAGATAAGGTGCACATGAACTTACACAGGAATATACATGTAAAAATAATTAAATAAATATGTTAGGAAAAGAAATGTTGGAAGACACACATAAGGGAAAAGCTATAACTTGCCTTGCAGAATTTTCCTGCTGTTCACCAGCATTCTTGGACGATTTTTCTTTATTCTTCTTTGCTTGTGCTTGGAATATCAGCTAATTGGGTATAAATGATTCCAACCAAAGGGAAGCTTAAATATTTTATCATGACAAATTGCTATTTTGAATTTCAAGTCTGTGGTTCTGGTAGGTTGGGGCTGAATAATCAGATGTGAGTACCAAAACACAAGAACTACTCAAGTGGAAACTTTTCTTTGCCAGGATACTTGATGCTGGTCAGCTGGAGCTGAGAAATTAGTGTCTATTAAGAAGAGACCAGCATTGTTGAGGTGAAATATTTAGGATGGAGTTTCCTGATATTCAAATAGAAGCTGTCTTCCAGATATTACCAAGGTTAAACCTTGTGCTTTTAGCCAAACTTGGTAGTTTAGATAGTACCAGTTTAGAAGTAATGAAGGGGTCATGGAGAACAGGTGAGGTGAAGGTTCAAACTCAGTAGTATTTGATTGACCAGAATTGAAGGGGGTCTTATGGAGAAGTTGAGGCTTGGTACCAGAAGACCACCCAAAACTCTTCACTTTACTCTCAGGAAGAGTCTTTGGACAATGGTGACTGTTCTGTCTCTGTAGCCTCATTTCTAGGAGTCCTTGCTTGAGTCATCCTCATAGATTCCAGGAGTTTCCACTGTAATAGGTTTTCACATCACCTACAGATGCCCCCAATTCCACTCATCTCTCTGTGTTCTCTCTCCCTCCATAGCCTCCCCAATTGGACCCACCCTGAATTTGTTCTGTCTGCAAGATGACCTGGGGTAATGATGGTACAAAACTTGTGTGAAGCTGTGAAGTTGAAGCCTGGGTTGCCTTGGAGACACAAGATATTGGATAGACCAGATACTTGAGATACCTGCTGAGGAGAGCTGCTAACAGGGGTTTGAACCAGCCCAAGGGAAAGAAATGTGTTGCAGTCAACAAAGCTGGAATGACTTGGAGATCTAAAGAGCATTTTGACATCAGATGTGGAAAATAGAGGATATTGAGTTTGCTCAACTGGTTTTCAATATTGCTTTGGTCTAATATTTTCTCACAATTCTCCCTTCCCTATGTTTTTGAATAGTGATGTATAGCCTGTGCCATTATAGATTGGAGGTAAACAATATGTTCTTTGATTTTGATTTTATAGGGGATTACATTTAAGAGACAGCATAAATCTCAGAAGTGATTTTAAACTTTAGACTTTTAAGGAAGTTTGAGACAGTAATAGACTATGGGGATGTTTGAAGTTGGACTGATTGCATATTTGCATTATGATATGGCTACAAGCCTTTGGGAACCAGAAAGTGGAATTTTATGGTTTGGAACAAAATGACCCCAAAGAGACTGGCACTATTTAGGAAGTATGGCATTATTGGAGGAATTGTGTCACTGTGGAGGCAGGCTTTGAGGTCTCATATGTTGTCAAGCCATGCTCAGTGTGACACACAGTCTACTTCCTGTTTCCTGCATAATAACTTGGAGCAGGTTCTTCTCCAGCACCATGTCTACCTGGACATTGCCATAATCCCCACTATGATGATAATGGACTAAACCTCTGAAACTGTAAGCTACCACCTCAGTTAAATGTTTTCTTTTATGAGTTGCTGTGGTGATGTTGTGTCTTACAGCAATAGAAACCCTAAGATAGCCAGGAACTAGTGGATGGATAGCTGAGAGGCCTAGATAGAACAAAATACTACTGGCAAAAAAGTAAATGGAATGATTCCCAAAGATATTCTTCTATACTCATAGATTAGTGACCAGAGAGGCCTCACCATCTACCTGATGGGAGCAGAAGTAAAGACCCGCAGAAAAACATTTTTTCAGAGCTCAAGGAACCTCACAGAACAGAGGGAGGAAAAATTTTAGGAGTCAGCGTCATCAAGGACATCAGGAGAGTATGATCTACAGAGTCTACTCTGTAGCGCTCATAAGGGCTTAGATAGACTGAAGCAACAAATAGGGAGCTTGCATGGGTCTAAGCTAGGTGCTTTGCTTATGCTATAGTTGTGCAGTTTGATGTTCTTGTGGGACTACTAACAGTGGGAGTCTGGAGTGTCCCTGCTTCTTCTGCCTGACATTGTGATTCTTTTCTTCCTGATGTGTTGCTTTGTCTAGCCTTAATATGAGGGTTGTACCTAGTCTTATTTCATATGGTTATGTTCTGTTGATATTCCTGAGCAGGTAGCTATCTTCTGAAGGGAAACGGACAATGAATGGATCTGGGGGAGGGGAAGACTGGTAAGAATAGAGGGAGGAGAAACCACATGTCAGAATGTATTGTGTACGACAAGATACAAAGGTAAATAAAAAGAGGAGTGAATGCAATCTAAAGGCCTGGTGCCATTGAATGAGAATACATCTCTGGGAGGGATACCTCATCACAGACACTTAAGACAATCATCAATTCAGTCTTCAGATGTTACTTTCAGGTCTGCTGTCCTCTGTGTCCTTCACTTTCTTCTTTTCTATGAATAGAAAGGATTCTTGAGATCACCATTAACCATCCTATATGAAAAGACTTTGTGTCTGGAAGTCAGTGAAACACTACTCGAGCAGATCATAACTGCAATGGAGTAAGAATTTGGCCTTGATAAATCATTTTTTTTTCTATTTCTTTTAAAAGAAGTAGAACAGGTAACCGACTGGAGGCTATATGAAGCTTTAATGTGTTCACTTCTTGATCCTTAATGGGTTTTTGAAAATGCCCCACTTCCTACTCAGGGAACACCCATCCTTCACCAAATGCCCTAGAAAACCAATAGTTATTTCAAAACACTTGAAAATTATTCCATTCTTCACCTGTATGAAAGCACTATTGTGTCTAAGTCTCGAGCGCTGCAAGCACAGGAACTGCATACAACCAGCAAAGATGAAGACTTCTCAGGCGTCCTAGACTTAGGCTTCCTGCTGTGCTCTGAAAAGCTGTAATTTCATCTTAGAAAGACGGTCTCAGTTGGGAGCACAAATATATTGTTTTCTTTTATTATGTGGCAGAAAAAAATATACAGAATTTAGTTCAGAGAAGTTTGTGTGACTATCAAGGATGGATGATTTTAAGATCTGTGTCCTCAAGAGAACACAGTCCCTGTTCTGTTGAGAGGATGTTTCTCTGGCTGAGGTTGTTAGGAAGTCACTGGAATAGGGCACATGACCCTGAATGTTGAGAATAATACTAAATAAATATTTATCACTCTTTACTCCTTCCCTGTTCTATACAGACATACAAATCTCATGTAATCATAACCTAATAAAGGCCTCATTGCTAGATAAGTGAATAAGGAAAATGATGGCTTCATAATACTGAAATCATGTGGCCAACATATTAGTCCATGGTCTTAGAAATGTGGAAACTGTATGTTTATTTGAAGAAATTCATTTACCACAATTATGGAATTTGGAGCTTCAGCATCCAACAGGCAGGCAGATAGACTGGAGAGCAAGGGGCTACAGTGTCTGTGATTTAAATGCTAAGACATTCTGGGGGCAAATTAATTGAAATTTTAGTGGACTGGATTAAGCCCAGCTACAATATAGGATGTAGCGTGTCCCAGGGCCAATGACATGACTAAGAAGTAAAAATTACTTGCTGTAAAAGACAGAAGACCAGAGTCTCATCAACAGAGACCAATGTAGAGAATAGAGATGATTTCTGAAAGTTGTCTTCTGATCTCCACTCATAACTGTGATATGAACACACATGTACCTCCCACACCATACACACATACATACCACTAAAATATTTAAAAACGTATTAAAGAAAAAGTAACATGCTTTACTCAAAGTCTCTGACCTGAATGTTAAAATCATATAAATTTAACATCATGGTGACTAACTTGGACTACTGTGGACACTTCAGATAGATGCAATTTGAAAAAACTAATTCTCACAACCATGAGTTGTCAATATACAAACCCAAAGAACATTAATTCAAACCTGAGAGGCTCCATTTTAGAAGCCAGAGAAGGCTGTCTGCTAGCTCTTGATCACAGTTTTTCCTCCTTTCTTGATGTATAAACACAAAATTTCCAATAAAATTGAATGAAAAAATAATTGATGGTGACACATAAAATGATAAATGAAGCTTCATAGTTTGGAATGCCCAATCTAACTATAAAGACTTTCCCCAAGTTGTAGAGTCAGGGACTGGGCAAATGTTGTATAACTTCCTCAAACTAGCTGTGTGATTTTTTCACTTGTGAGTTAATTAAAAATAAAAGATATTATTAAAGGAAATGAAAAAAAAAGTAATTTGTAAGAAGAAAAATTATATACCCAAAGAAAAATTTGTCAAATGGCTGCAGGGTGAATTTTATTTCCTTCTTGTAATTAATTCTTCTTGATGTCTCTTATCTTTTCTGGTAGAGTTGACCTATTATAATGTCTACTGATAATACAAAAAGATCCAAAACTCAAGAACGATTGAGTATAAAACATGCCATCAATCTATTCAAATATATTCAGTATGTGTGTATTACATAATATTACCATATATTATATATACATAATATCTTATTTGGCAATTCAGCACATATTTATTATCTAACAATAATAGTAGACATCCATACTGAGTAACCATATGTTTGCAATTTGTATCAAAAACTGTGTAAATGTTTTATCTATATGAAATTACACAGTGATAATGACCCAAGTCCACCCTAATGACTTTGTTGTCCCCACTGCAACTTGTGCTTGCAATGAGTCAATGTGCACTAACCTAGGCATAAAGCAAATACTCCAGGATAGCTACTGACAACAGCACTCATGGTCGGCTTGGTCCCCAAACAGGATGTCTCTGGTTTTCATCCTTTTTCAATTGCTTCCTTCATGGTGATCTTTCCAATGATAATACTGTTCAAAATACCTGGCCCCTAGAATCCATTCAAATCATATTATTAACACAAATTGAGCTCATACTCAGCAGTATCACTTCTGGGATAAGAGTGGGAATAATTGTTGTTACCTTGTGTACTAGCCATTAAACTAATTAAATAAAACCTCCCAGTGACCAAGCCATTGATGCCGAATAACTCATACTTGAGCAAATACATCATATTTGACAGTTATTTTTTAATACCCAATCTTAAAAATAAAGATACTGCCAGAATTTATACAACATTCCTATGTTCTATTTTACACAACCTTATTTTAGCTAATCAATTCTTCCAAAAGAATTGTTCAGAATCTAGAGAATACATATACTTTTTGTACAAATGACTTGTGGGTGAGTGAACTGTAAGTCCATTCCCGACTGCACCCAAACTTAAAATCTACAATAGACCACATGTTAGACAGATTGCTGTTTTCTGTAGAACTAAAGCTGTCTGTATGGATTTTCAATGGCCTTAGACATAAAATTTGCTAGTAGTAACTAAATATGTTGATTAATATGTGGAAAAAATTAAATTATGTAGATATTAAACACAAGAATCCTGTTCTGTTATAGAGATATTTCAAAACTGTCCTGTGAGGGAATTCTGTGAATCATGACTGAGTGTCTAGTATATGTACAGTAGGGCACGCAGTAGACAACAATGTCAATGTATAAGAATGCCCCCAACAGTCTGAGACATTTGAATTAGCTGTAGTTGGTAGAACTGTTTGGGGAAGTGGTAATGATCGAAGTATGTCACTGGGGGAGGGGTGGGCTTTAAGATTATGCTGCCCTGTTTCTAGTTCACTTGGTGTGGTTCATGCTTGCAGTTGAAAATGGAAGATGTCAGCTGACCTGACATTCAAGGCCACTATTCCCTGCCATGACAGACCCTAAAGCAAAATAAACCATTTCTTGCACAGGCAGTCTTCCTCATTTTGCTTCAGCAACTCAAACATCTCATATCGGAGGGTAAAAGAAAATCCCATAGGAGCAAAACTGTAAATCTTAGCAGCTACTGCGCAGAAGATCATAAAGAGAAAGAGACGAGGTGGTGACGTGTGAGTTACTCCAGTATGGAGAGCTGCTACATGGTAGACAAGCAGGCGTATGGCAGAAAAGCCCAGGGAACTTAGAAAAGACTCAGATTCTAATTGTGCCAAGTGGCCCTTCCTGACGTGGCATGTGGGTCTGGCCAGTCTCCTTATGTCCCTCTCTGCTTTCCACTGGAGAGACTTGTACTATTGGTGCAACTTTGTTTTTCACCATCGCAAGAATATCTGTCATTTTTCTCTTTTTGTGTGCTGCATTCACCATATCTGGACTGTATTTCTTACTTGTCTTCATCTAGATAAGTCTTTTAACCTCAGAAGCTGAAGTTTAGATCTTTTGAACAGTAACATGTGATGAAAGTCATGAGAAAATCTTTAAGGTCTCTGAAGATATCTCAGGAGGTGAAGCACACAGTACAGAAATGTAAGGACTGGAATTCTATTCTCCAACCACAGCTATCAATCCCTGTAAGTTGTATATGTCTGTCTAGTCCATCATTTAAAATAAACACTGGAATAAAATTTCCATTATTAAATATTCATATCTTGGTCCAAATTTTCAAAATCCCAAACCTTTTAGTGGAACATTTGTCTATCATCACATCTTCAAACAAAGAATAATTACTGTATCTCAGAAGGCAACCCCACTTTAAGAGCTATTACTGTTTGGAGAAAAAGATTCATTCCTGGGTGGAAAATCAGGGCTGCTGTTCTGTCACCTTTTTCTAAAGACCATTAACCCATGGATTCTGTCTTCATGACAAACTAACTTCTCAGAGGCTCTACTTCTTATACTGTTGGATTTAAAATTACCACTACATATATGAATTTAAGGAAGACACAGATGGAAACTATACCAGTGTCAAGGAACACATGCTATTTGCTCTGAGACTCCTTAAAGCATGCCCAGAGCTAGAATACATAGAATAGGGATTTTTATTCATTGACTATTTATTTTTATAATCTCCAGTTGGTTGCATCTGTGTTTGAGGGTCCTCACCATGTGGTACTCATACAGGGATGGAAGACTACTGATCAACTGACACATCGGCTGTTATTATATTAGAACAAGGAATACATTAAAAAAAACTCTAGTGGTCTATACTGCTCTAGGGAAAAATAAGATTCTTCATTTGTTGCAAACAATAGAGAGAAGCTATAAACATTTGTATAATGAAGGCAAGTAGGATACTCAGCTCAGGTACAAACACTGCTAGCCACTAGGCCTGATGACCTGAGTCATCAGTTCCTGCAGGTTGTCCTCTGAAGTCCAAGGTGTGGCCTGGCACACACAGCACCACTACACAAACAATAGATGAAATAAATTAGTATAGAGAATAAGTGAATGGATGAACCATTCATATAGAAGTTTCTGGGAATTTCAAGAAGAAGGTGGCCTTTGTTAGAAGAGACCTGTTTTCATAAAATTGTAGCAGAATTTTGAGGATCTTTTCTGAAACAAAGGCACAGTTGTGAGAAGAATATTTGTAAATATCGATTCGGTACTTTTAACTAATTAAAAATATAAATATTAGAAACGTCAGACATGGAAAGGCAGCATTCAGTAGATGGAGGCAGAAGTTGAAGATTCATGGCCAGAGAAACATCAAGCTACAGTCTAGCCTTGTAACATTTTATTGAAAAATATTATCATGAAGCTTTGGGAATTCCAAAGAAAATTAGTTAGATGAAATAGATGTGTATAGTCAATTCTTTATGTACTCCTTAAAATGAATTTCTCTTTTGAAATATGTTAATTAATTAGTATAAACCATGAAGTGATATAAAAAAATTCAAAACACAAAACACATAGATACCCAATGATCTAGAAATAATTTCTATTGGCCAGTTCCAAAAAGTGTAATGAGTAGATATGTTACATTTGCTCTGGGAAAAAAATGAGAGGATGTTCTTTGCCCTTTAAGTTCAGATCCTATTTCAATGTCTGCAGTAAGGTCACAGGTGTTATTTGGGATGCTCACACCTGACAAACTGTGAATGAAGCCTCTCGGTGTCTCACAAGCTGACCCTTCCCACATGTCACCCTGCAAGTTGTACAGAAGTTAGAGGACCATGCTGCCACTGGTCCCGAATGCTGGCATCTTGGTGGTGTACTCCCTACAATGGCATTCTGTGATTCAGCTACATTGAATGACAGGGTGGGTATCCTCTCTAGACTCTAGTGATAATTTAAAATATATATTTACTTGTCATTATAAAAATCAAAGTAATGAAGCTAAAATATGTGACTCTTTAATTACCATTTTTAGTTTTCATGGTAGGGTCTCACACAATAGATCAGGTTTGCTTGGAACACACAAAGATTGTAGTGTACATCCTGTTTTATTTGTTTTTTCATCGTTTTTGGTCCTCAAGTATGCCTGGAAAGTATTTAATAGTGTCCCAATATTATTTACACTAGTGCACTATTGGCTTATTTGATTTTCTAATTTGACAGAAAATATTTATATAAAATTAACACACTCCTGGTTTGTTGAGAAAATGTAAGCATAAAATAATGTTCACATTTTAAGTACAGTGATACTGACAGAAGAAGAAACATTAGAGAATGTGTCCTTTAGACTGTAACTGTTTTTGTTGCTCTCTCTCCCTCTCCCCCTCCCTCCCTTTCCTCTCTCTCTGTGTATGTGGTTGTTTGTTTCCTAGATGTACAAAAATAAAATACACAGGCAATTTTGTGACAGTGCAGCTTAGAACTTGAGGAGCTATACAATTGAGAGTTGAAAAGACCTAGATTAAGCAAAATTTTGGATACAGGTTGCCTCCTCCTTAATGTGTATACAGCTTCTGATTTGAGAAAAAAATGTTTTTGTTTTTATGTTAAAACACAGTATATATTCACTATTGAGATTAATATTGCTTCGTGTTTATGGGCAATTTGTTTTTAAGATGACATTCATTCCCAGTTTTTCACTTACCTTGCTTTTTGTTTTTCCATGTGAGTGTGTTGCGGATTTCTGAGTCCTGATCTGTGAGGGATACCCGATTTGTTACAAATGTCTAACTTTGTGTTTTCAAGTTAGTTTTTATTATTAATTATACTTTTGCACTTATTTTATATTCATCTTCTCCTCCCACTCCTCCCCCCACCCCTGTTGTCCCTCTCCATCAATCTACTCCTCCTTTTTTTCTGTTCAGAAAGGGACAGTCCTCCATGGGCCCCAAGAGAGCACGGGGTAGACTAAGCTTCTCCCCTCCTACTAAATCTGCAAGGCAACATTGTGTGAAGAACGGGCCCCTGGAAGTTGCCTTGGAATATTCAGGTCTTCCTGTCAAAGAATATCTGGGCACTGGTGGTGCCATATTGCCCTGGCTGTTGCTGATTGTATTCTTATACTGGCATTCAGGCATCCGGGATTGGGAGGATTATAGGGAGTCTGTGTTCAAGTTTGGGGCTGGACTTTTGAATCCTCACTTGGACTTACATGCAGCAAGGGGGTGTCTCTGACCAAGTTCAGATATGGGATGTGATACTGTGGACAGAAGTGGGCACTGGGGGCACTGGGTGATTGGAGGAGTTTTCTGGTGGGCTGCCCATCTGATGTTCCAGTAGCAGGTGAGGTCTCTGGTCCAGCAGGGAGTCTCTGTCTGTGTTCACCTTTCTGTTTTTCTGGATAGCATGGTCTGCACCTGTTGTTCTGACTGGTGTTGCCTGTCCCTAGTCATCAGAAGTCCGTTGCCATTGGAGCTGGGGCACAGCAGCAGGAAGGGACTGCACTGGGGAAGGACACAGGTTTGGGGGCCAGCAGAATGGGTCTATGGGAACTGAATCTAGGGAGTGCAGCAGTTCAGCAGGTAGGCAGACAGGTCACTCAGCTGTTCTTTTAATTCAAACATTTAACTTTAAATAGCCAGTTTTTTTTAAGGGTTTATTTACCATATTGAAATACACACACACACACACACACACAGACACCACACACACACACACACACACACACACACACACACACACACACACACACACACACGGTAAATCCCTAGGAAATTAGTTGAATGCTTGCAACATGAAAAGACCCAGAGGCAGATATTAAAGGAGGTTCCAGATGAAGATCAGTGAAGCTAATCAGCTAAGCCACCAGAGAGTTCTTGTCTCAAACAGGGTGGGGAGTTCCTATTCTCAGCATGGCCAAACAATGAATGCCTCATACTGAAGACTGAAGACCCTGCTTCTATCTTTTACATGCCTCTAGTGCTAGGGTTAAAGGCATGTGATCTGTTACTCTTTTAGACCGATTTTGATTCAATCTCATGTATCCCTGGGTGGCCTTGAACCCAGAGAGATCTGTATACCACTTAATCCTGAATTCCAGGATGAAGGTATGTATCACCAACTGGTAGTTTCTGGCTGCTGGAATTAAAGGTTTGTGTCGGCTTCTATGGCTTGTGGCTGACTTTGCTTTCTGAATCCTCAGGCAAGCTTTAGCAAATCATAATTCATCACCTCAAATGCTGAAGATGTATGACTGTTTTACCCACAGAAATGCCCGGATAATTAGTCTACCATAAATGGCTATTCACAAGATGAAATGCCATAATGTGGGCACTGGAGTCACTTACATTCCTTGTTGTCTCAGATGGGGCTAGAACAACAGTCACAGTCACTGGCCCATGAAGGGGCTGGGCAATTGCAGAGGAGGCTTCAGAACAGACACTTTGCTTAAACGAATGTGCCCTGGAACTCTAGAAACTAGTCCTATTTTTACTTGTTTTTTTTTGTACCAATGTAATCATGAGGTTTGATACTTTATTTTTAATGGAGGAAAGCCCCATAAAGACCAATTAGATAGGAGTTCACCAAAGTCATAGTATCGCTTCAGGATAAACAAGCCCCCATAGTCAAAAAGCCTCCAGGCAGTAAGTTACAGACTGCAGAAACTAGGGCAGTACTGTGTCGGTCACGGAACTTTCAAGAGTTAAAACATTTGTTCTTTGTAACACAGGGTCTGTGTGGCATTGGCCTCACCACCCACCTAGTGTGGACCCCACAACGCACATAGAGACTGCAAAGTGTCCTTAGAGGCTTTACAACTGAGACTTCAGCTTCATATTAATGCTTTATAGTTTCTTCATTAACATGCCAGAGTTAGATGCAGTTTTTTTTTCATTTTAAAAATATTTCCCTTTGTTTCTATTAAGACACAATATTTATACATCTTTAGAGAGAACATTATGATAACCCAAGACAGGTGTGAAATGTATACTAGCCTAATAAGGGCAGTACAAATTTGCATCTTTCAACTATTAATTATTGTGTGTGTTTGAAATTTTACACTTGTTCAGTCATTTTGACACACACTACATAGGGTATATGCTGACAGGCACCTTACCCCCCCCAAGAACACCTCACCCCTCTCTGTCTGCACCTTGGGACTCCTACTGAGCCCTCCCATTGCTTGTTTATAACATCGTCACTTGTTTCTCAGATGCCTGGGAGTGCTGGCACTGTCTTTCTGGATTTGACCTACTTTATTTAACAACCACCTACAACATTCATGTGGTTGAAAATGAAAGGATTTACCAGTTTGGCAATGTACAATTAATTAATATGTATTTTACTAAAATAATTCAGCCAGATATTTCAGAACACATACAGGTCTTGTAGGAACCAATTTAGTTATTTTGTGTTTCTGTCCCCTTTTTGTTTCTTTGCTTGAAGATTTCAAGCTCAGCTCTTCTAGAGCTCTCTGAAATAAGTGACAGGGAGCCACAATCCTGCCTCTCGGCTTGGGAGTCCAGAGATCCTTCCTTTTTCTTTCTCTCTTCCTGTACACCTTCAGTCTTCCCATTATGCTGGTCAGGATTCTATACTCAGGCTGACATGATGGAGGGTATTGATTATCTCATTTTGTGCCTAAATTATCTCACATTATGCCATGCACTTAAATTCCATCAATTTTGCTTCAAATGTCAGGATTCATTCTTTGATATGGTTCGATAATGTTACATGCACACACATACACAGATTTGCACTCATATGCTGACAAGTGTCTTCACTGATTTTAAGCCTTAGATTTATAGATAATGTCACATAAGAAAATGCCTGTTATGCATAATCCCCCTTTATATTCGTAATCTGTGGCCTCTTCGGCTTCAATCTGAATAGGTCTTCAAGTTCAAAATTTAATTATCACAAAACATGTTTTTTATTGCACTTTCAGGTTCAGAAAACAAACAAAAGAAGCAGGGGAGGGGGTGGACATAGGAGGGAGAGATTAACTGGTTTCAAATACCACTTTTTTTGTTACCAGGAAGATAGAAGGAGAAAGTTTCAAAGAAATTCAGAGATTCTGTATTTGATGTGTGAATACCTAGACAGTTAACTCTGCCGTTCAATTAGGCCAAAATGATCACATAAGGTTACTATATTACCCTGACCAAGAAGTCACAGATTTAATCCAAAATGAAAGGAATAATAAATTCACAGATTTAGATCAATGTGACAAACACTTTCTGTTTGAACATGTACTTTATCCCCATCAACAGCTGCTTTTGCTCATAAAAACCAACAAACGTCTAGTAGGGCCATGAGGTGTAGACAGAGGATCCTGTGTGGTAATGTGATGTATTATTTATTATTTAGTAAAGCTTGCCTGGGGGTTCGGAATGCAAAGCTAGGCACAAGCCCTAGAGGCCTAGCTGTGGGGTATACAACTTTAATCTCAGCACTGAGGAGACAGAGGCACGCTGATCTCTGTTAGTTCAAGGCCACACTGAGCTACATGAAGTTGACCCAGTCTAAAGGAGAAACAGCTCACACAAAGGTGATCTCAGCACTTGGGATCACATGCTTTGAACCCCAGCACTGGGGAGGGGAGACTAGAGTGATATTGATGGGCAGAGAGAGGAATATAAGGAGGAAGAGACTGGAATTCAGGATTGCAGTCTGAGGCTTAGTGGAGAGCATTGCAGTCAGAATGGCACTCTGAGGATTCATGGAGACAGCGTCACCCATTTTGGCTGGAGGTAGAGGTAAGAACTAGTGAGTGGTTGCTTTGTTTTTCTGATCTTCAGGCAAGCTTTATTAAATTACAAATAATGTACCATCACAATCCTGTCCACACTGCAGTTCTCACAGGAGGTTGTAGTGACCAGCTTTATACAGAGGATCCTTTACCACAAAGGAAAATTTCACCAATAAAGGCTGAACAGATCCTCTTCACACCACAGCTTTCACAGGAGGCTGGAGTCATCAACTGTAGACAGAGCATCCTGTTCACACCACAGCTCTCACAGGAGGTTAGAATCCCAAAGTTGGGGTCTAACAAAAGTCAGAGTACTGCATGTGTCAGGTGTCAGGAGATGTGTTAGGACTAACATGCATGTGAGGTCTGTGTCCTAATGAGATGTTGGCTTAGCTTACAGAGGAGGAGGAATGTCTATTAACTTCCCAGGATTTTAAGTCTATGGCTCAGCTCTGCACATGGTCCTGCTAGAATGTTGATTCAGCCAGCTCTTTGCTCCTAGTCTCTATTATATGAATTCTTATAAACTTGACTGCAAAATAAGGTCCATTAATGTTTATCTTTTATTGTAAGAAATATCATTGAGATATAAAACATCTTGTTTTTTATTTGAATTTCTTCTTTGACAAATCTAGAATAATACAACACACTCAGAACTATCAACATCTCTGTTCTCCCTCCCACCCCTGTCTACACAACTCCCATGTCCCTACAAATCTCATCTCTGTGTCTACTTAAGTTCAACTGTGTCCATCGCTGTGATCAATAGGTTTGGATTGACATGTTGGGGTGTGGTGGGTTCAGCAGTGGGCACACAGCTAGAACCACACCTTCCCCCAGGATCTATCAACAGCTTTTTTAAAAAAAAAATCTAATATTTAATTATGCCTGTTATGGGGTAGAGCATGGAATGCCGGTGCTAATTTCAGAGGCATTGCATCTCCCTGGAGTTAGAGGTATGGTTGAAATCCACAGGATATAGGTGCTAAAATTCCAACCCCAGTCCTCTGCAAGACCATTGTTCAATGTTAACCATCATTTTACCTGTCTCGTCTAGACAGGATAAGTCTTGTGCATGTAAGCACAACTTCTGTAAATTAATGGCTGCAGCAGCTGTGTCATTCTCAGAAGCTGTCATTTTGAAGCTTTCTCCATATTTCCTGGTTCTTGTTCCCTGTTGCTCAGTGCCCCCTGAGTGACAGAAGAGGTGGCATCATTGTCTTGTGTAGGGCTGAGCACTCAGCCACTACTTATCCTCAGCATCTTGAATTAACCAGCCTTTACCACAAAGAGAAGTTTCTCTCATAAAGGCTGAATTTTTTTTTCATGGGTATAAACAGAGATACTTAGAAGTCAGTTTTTATTTCAAGTAATTGCCTGAAAACTCATACTTGCCTGTAAGGTGATGGCTTAGGAGTAAATAGTTGGCCACATAGGCAGACAAACTTCAGTTTTGATATTTGAAATCCACATAAAAGAAGTGTGGGTGTCTATGTGTGACACACCTCTAAGACTATGGCATGGGAGGAATGTCAGGGGATCACTGTATGTACAGTTTCAATTAGAGAACTTGCTATAAATTAGAAGGTGGAAAGAGAAGAATTAAGACAACTGGCATCATTCCCAAATCTCAACCCATGTGCTAGACACATAAACATGTACTCACAGACCAGTAAGTCCTCTTGTCAATACCTATGTGTACACACATGCATGCATATGTATAAAATTACACCTGATTCAAACCATAGCACTTAAACTATTGTTTTAATTGACATATGACATCATACATTGCAATAAGTTGCCATGTCCTGCTTTGATAAGGGATATATGGTATGTTCTTCAAATCATTAGGCTATATTCTTAAATACTCCTTTAAGTTTACTGATTTTTTTTCTGAGATTATTTGAGAGAATTGTGCCATTTATTTCACAACCTAGAAATAAGCCTACCTTCTACCTATGCATAATCACAATAATACAGAAGGAGAACCATATTGCAAGATCATAAATGGAAATGTACAGTGATGGCATAAAGTTTCAACCAGAAGTATTATAAACAGTGATACTGTGTCTTAAAGAGACACTTTGATTTTGTTTTAGACCAAATTATTTTCAACAGCCATCAGTATACTATGCTCAAGGCGTGTGTTCTAAATGAAGTGCTCCTGCATTTCTTGACAAGCAAAGCGACTTTCTATTATCCACAAAGAACCACTGTATATGAAAGACATCATAAAGTAAAAGCTAAAGACACATTTACCAGGGGAAGACTTCAGTGGATATAAGAAGTGGGGAGTGTTGTGTATAGCAGCTCTTGAGCTGCTACTCCTGTTCACAGTTCCTGGCTGTTTGTCTTGGTGTTGCCATTTAATCTTCCCATACATGACACCTCATTAAAAAGAAAAAAAAACGGTATTTAATATAGACTTTGAAATTATTTGAAGCCTTTTTAACATTCACAAACAATATCTCATCCATACCTGTGGAATTACATTTATTTCCCCCATTACATAGATGAAAACAAAGCTTGAATCAGTCTAGGGTTTCAAAGACACACAAAAATTTATAACAGAAGTGAGGTTAAGGCCATCACTGGACCATCATGGTTTAACCGTGTAAAACAACCTCATCCTGTGACAGACCCAATGACTTAAAAGAGAAACTCAGTTTTCATGTTCCCTGTTGCCCAGAATTACACTAACTGCAACATGCTCAGCCCACCAGTGCTAAGGACATCAGGTTTACTTTCTGTTATTAGTTAAAAACGGGTCACTGGAGTCACTGAGCTGATTTTTTTTTATAAAGGGGTCATCCACTATGAAATAACGTATGCCAGGGAACAAAACTTCAGTGACTCTAATCACCAAGAGAATTTTGAGGAGCTAAACTACCCTACTGACTGTAAAGCCACTGTATCAAGTTAGTTTTGTGTGGTTCTATCTATTCCACTCACTCTGGATTATATTTGGTGATGTCAAATGGGAAGAAATCAATTATTTTCTTTCATTAGCAAAATTCCTAATATTCTCAGAGACGATGTTTACAGGATCCAAAGGTAAATGCCTTTTATTCGTGTTTTCACATGCTTGTCCACTAGCTGAAAGAACTTGTGTGTCTAAAACAAAACAAAAAAAATGAGAACACAATATATTTCACTGCTATTTTGACTTGTGCTAAAACTACAACTCCCCCCCCCAAAAAAAGCCAGGCATTGGTGGCACAGGTCTTTAATCCCAGCACTTGGGAGGCAGAGGCAGGCAGATCTCTGTGTGTTTGAGGCCAGCCTGGTCTCCAGAGCGAGGGCCAGGATAGGCTACAAAGGTACACAAAGAAGCCCTGTTTCGAAATACCAAAAATAAATAAATAAATAAATAAATAAATAAATAAATAAATAAAATGTCAACTCCAGAAATTCCTGTCCTTATAATTCTGACCTATTATGAGTGGCTGTTACTGTTTGACAGGATCTTGGGGGTGGGTGTCTCAGGTTCTTGAACAAGATCTTATCCAAAGATCTGAAAATAGGGAATAAGGACTCACAGAGATCACTTAGAAAAAGATCAAGATAACTTTGCTTTGGACAAGGAGATTGTAAAGATTAGAAGGGGATACACTGTCAAGCCTGAAAACTGGTCACTAGTGAGAATATTCAATGGTGCCATGCTTCATACAGTCTGGGATCTCTTTTTATGGCATCTAAGGGATGGAGGGGCTAGATTCTGAGGAGTATAGTTTGGATAGTTTTGATTGATAGATTTAATTATAAAATCTTTTATTCTTCTGCACATGTCCCTTCCCAAACTGCACCTGATTTTAAACATATACATACCAGTTATGCAAAGGGGTTGGGTGATGGCTACTGGATCTTCCTGCAGAGGTTTCTAGAGGATTCAGTTTTGTCTGCCCATGTAGCGATGTCAGTCAGTCTGGTTTTGATAGATTGGCCACTATTGTCTTCATACCCAGACACTTTGGGAAAACCCTATAGTACAAACTGTCACAACTGTGTCATTACCAGTAGCAGGAACCTCACATTAAGTTTAGAGCTGAGGGTATATGTATCCTTGTATGGGTAAGGATGAAAAGACCTAAGGTTGTTAGTTGCACTGTTTGAAGATTGGTATGTGTGCATATGTGTAGGTGAAGCAGCGAGGCTTCCAGGGGTGTGCACAATCCAAACAAAATGGGGGTCCTGGGATACAAAGCCATAGCTACTAATGGCAGCCTCCTAATTTTATACTGCTCTGCGTTGACAGCAAAGGGAATAATAACAAAGGGATATAAATTAGCCCCATCTGTTGGTTGTAAATATAAAATAATATCACATGTAAATGTTAGCATGAAGGTGGAAAGGTAGTAAGTTCTTATATCTATGGCAGCTACTTTTATTGCACCCAGAGAAAAAATAAATTAAATAAATCTAAGTATTTCACAGTAAGTGAGCCCAAACATTTCTATTTCTCTTTAATGGCATTTGATTTGTATTTTAAGGAAGTTGAAGTTGTTGGTTTATATTTCACAGATAGTTTATCTCAATAAATGCACGAGGCTCCCCCTTTCCCTTACAGGCTAAGGTGAGCCTAGACAGTCAAACTGGGATAACCCAAGTAGCATAGAGAAGTCATGCTGTAGGACCCTACAAGCTGAATCCTGTACGGAGGAATCCTGTTTAGAGGTACTGGTGACCAAGCCTGCTTGGGGCTGGCCACAGGTACTGCCGACCACGCCCACTTGGGATTGTCCACAAGTGCTGCTGACCATGCCCCCTTGGGCGTGGTAGCAAGGTTTTAAGTAGCAGAGAGGCACTCAGGCGGCTCTCTTTTTCTCTCTCCTGCGTGGCTGAGCAGACATCTGCAGGTTACTGTGGCTCCGGTCACTGGCTCCCTTGGGTGAGCACTATAAACTACCTGTTCTCAATCTAGTTCTGACTCCACATTGCGTTGGACTTTAGAATCCTATGGGAGTGGAAGCCTGGCATCTCCTTGTATGCACTTCCTGATACTCAGGCCTAAGTGTCTCAACTTTTACATGTGAATTCATGATAACATAAAGACTTGGAAATGGAAGACATTCGCTGTGTTCCAGAGAGAATTAGAGACATAGTGTAACGAAGGAGGGAGGGAGGGAAAGAGGCATTAATGTTATAACCACAAGTCTAAATCAGAAAAATACCTTGTGTTTGGGTTTATGGTCTTAGCAGATGGTAGCATGGCTGCTGTCACTCAGGGTTGGAGACTATCCCTGTTCAGAACTTGCTAGACATCACAGAAATACATGCTGGCTATGGTAGTAAACAGAGTTAAAGTTTCCTCAAATGAGGTAAGAGTTCAGAAAACAAAATTTATATTCCCTCAAATTTTGAATAGAATGTTACTTCCTCTCTTTGATTTTCTCCACTTGGATTTGCATCAGATACATGTGAACTGAGAAAAGTGATAAATTGTTTTCATACTTAAATCATAGCTTTTGTAGTAGATGTGGAAATCTTTACTACTAACCTCTTACAAATTAGTTTAAAGAATCATTCTCGTTAGGTAATTATGTTGTGAGCATAACTGTTCATGCACAAAATTAAACACTGTAGATTACTTGCCTGTGTGACTCCTTGGCGGTTTATGCTAAGTTCCAACCTATGTTTTGAGATGGGTTTGTGGAATTTTCAGAAAATAAAATACTAAAATTGAGCCAGTGAGCATCAGTCACAGCGGCACTGATAGCTTGTGCATGCGTTATCCAGGCTTTGGGGGCCTACAGAGATCTTCCTGGCGGTTGTCCAAAATCCCATTTTCAGATATGAAGGACATCAATATTCACTTCTAATGAGTTTTCATTTGTCCTGGTGCAGCCTGGGACCTAATATCTCAAAACAATTGGGCCACTGCGACTTAATACATCATTTTCATCTTGTTCTCCAAGTAGCTCAGGGTTGAATTTACAGACTACCCTGTCAGACTTCATAAATCAACCTTTAAGGAAAAGGATAAACAGTAACATACCAGAAACCGTGTGGACAAACGCTTCAATGCACAGTCATGCCTCACTGGGCATCTTTCCTTCTCTGCCCTGCTCCTGCCAAGCTTGCTAGGTGCGCAGGAAAATCTCAGCACTCGGCAGACAATCCAGTCTGATGGTACACAGGCATAACTTCAGAAGCAAATCAATGAGCCCTGCTTGTGCAGAGGCTTTGTTTTTCTCTGGCAGCAGATGACAAATAATCCAGCACCTCATGACACGAGTGGCAAGCTCGAGTCATATGGGGTTTCCACAGCTTACCTAACAGAATCGCATGTGAGTTTCTTAAACTGGTGCCACGGGTTCTTAGAGCGTTGCAAAATGGAAAATTTCAGGTTCCCCATTCCTTGCATGATTGGAATTTTAAATGCTGGTCTGACGAGGTGTTGGGCTTTAGTTGTTGATTATGTGACTGGATAACGGGCTGTGCAAAACGGGGGAAGCAAGTCTGTGCACTTGTGGGATATCCGCAGAGAAAGTCAGCATGCAAGGTGTTAACTGGAAGGCAAAGGCCTGCTAGAATGTGCAGAACTATCTGAGAAGGCAGGGCTGGGCAGGAAGGGAAGGGTGTGGGAGACAGGGATTAGAAGGGGTGCAGGAGAGAAGTTTGGGAGAAGGAATAGAAAAGGGAGTAGGGTTGGGCAAGAGTAGCATGACTGGATGCTAGAGGAGGGAAACCAGTCACATGTCGCTCTGAAGGACTGTATGTGGATGCTGCCATTGGTTGCAGCCATTCCCCAACTATCAGAGATCTGCCCCTGGGATTTTGCGTTTCTCTGTTTCTGTAAATCATATTCTTTCAGGGCGGCTGGCCCATAACACCCTCCTCTAAATATTATCTTTCCTTTCTCACTTTGCTTCCTCATTTTTTCCTTCTGTTTATTCTCTCTACCTGCCAGCCCCACCTATCCCCCTTCCTGCTTCACTATTGGCCGTTCAGCTCTTTATTAGGCCATCAAGTGTTTTAGACAGGCAAAGAATCACAGCTTCACAGAGTTAAACAAATGCAGCATAAACAAAGGTAACACACCTTACAAATAATATTCTCTCACAAGGAAGCTAGCCTCACTTTCAATAAGAAGGAAAAAAATCAAATTCTTCACACAGCAAGACTAGAGAAACTTATTGTTAATAATTTGTGTGCATCCTGGGAAAAATGGACTCAAAAAGACTAAACTGAAAAACTGACTAAATATTGAGACAGACAGAGTGATTGCAATGCAATTGCATTTACTCTATGAGTAAATACACTGAGACAATGGAATGTACAACCTGCCCAACATTTTCTTGCCTGATGCAAATGGCAGCTCAGAAACAGTAAGTGCAAATGTGCAAACAGATTATATATCCCAGACATGGATCTTAATCAGGTCGTCCAAGATGAAAGACATGTTCATTTTTGTTGACCTTAGTAGACAAATTTCAGAAAGTACTGCCGAGTATGAAGAAAATATTCTGCAACATCAGTTATTAGTGAAATGCAAACAATGCCCACATATAACTAGAGTAGCTAAAACCACAGAAAGACAATTACAAGTGTTGGCTAAAATCTAGAGAAATGAGTTCTTTAACATGTTGCTTGTAGGAAGTAAATGATAGGGTCTTTTGGTTAAAACTGCAGCTTTTTTTCTATTTTTTATTTAAATTAAAACAAGCTGGTTTTATATGTCAATCCCAGTTTCCTCTCCCTCCCCTCCTCCCCTGCCCCCCAAACCCCCTATCCCATCCCTCTTCTGCTCCCCACACGGAGTGTGAGGCCTTCCATGGGGGACCTTTAAAGTCTGTCATATGCTTTTTAAAGAGCTAAGTACACTTTGCTTCTCCATATATAGCTGGCTGAAGTGAAGATGTACAAACAAACAATAAACTGGTAAATGTACTTACTTACATAGTCACAGGAGCTTAGCCATTCAGAATAAAGAACAGAGGAATAAATGCGGCATGGCTATGTAATGGATTTTTATTTGTTACTTTGGTGAAAAGAAAAATATTCTACTTTGTATACTGTAATATTGGTGAGCCTTAAAGTACTATTCCTGTAAAAGAAACTTGATAGAGAATATGACATATCGATTATGTTTACACAGAGGTATGAACAAAGGCATCCAAAGACAAAAAAAGATTAGCTGTCCCTACTGGTTTGAGGGGTTAGAAGGACTATGGCAGTAACTATGTCGATGCCCTGGGTTCCTTCTGACTTCTCAAACACTAAAATTATTTCATGACAGTAACTATGTAGTTATGTAAACACCTCCAGAATCAGTGTCTATAACCAAGTGAATGGGTTTTAGTTTATGTCAAAGACACTGAAATAAAATGTTAACCCTCCCCCACCAGAGAGAACACAGTAACTGAACAGTGAAGAAAGGTAAGGAATGATAGATGTTTCTAGATGTTTCATGATGTATTTGGAGGTTAAAAAAAGCACAAAGATCAGAACAAATTCTGACATTTCCAGCATTATAGAGTAGCTATGAGAGGCAAAATGTTTAGACTAACTTGCATGGATGTAGAGTCCATATTATAAATTGTGTTTGAGAAATGTAGATAAAAGATAACGGAATAGAAGCAGAAATTTCAGGGAAACTAAAATGTCTTTCTTTATGGTCTCCCCACCTCCTTCCCTCCCTCCCTCCCTCCCTGCCTGCCTGCCTCCCTCCCTTACTTACTTTTTATCACTTTTTATTTGCAGACAAAACAGCTGATAACACCTTAAGACTGGAAAGCAGAGGCTATAGAGATAACAGAGTAACCCCTGTAGTACTTACTTACACTTTTAAATACTGTGAAGTTAAGCAGTCTATATAAAATTTGGCAGATAGAGACAATGACTTCATGTATCTATTATTGTTATAAACTAGATGCCATTTTTTCCATGACTAGTATTGTAGATTTTGTTGTTACCTATAAGAAAATATATTTTTGAAAAATACACAAGTACAAATTGTTTATTAATATGTGTGTCTCATCTTAGATTATAGATTCAAACAGTTTTAAGGAAAATGAAAAATTTCGCCTATGTGTCCTATGGGAGAAAATCACAGTCAAATTTCAGGTCTTTCTTTTCCTTTTCCATTTTTTCCTTCCTTTTTAATGGAGCAGGTGGACAAGGCAAGCTATAATCTAAATATAAAGGTACTGTAGCAAGGCTCCATATTTTCTGACTATGGTTGTCGTATTATACAAGTGGACTGTATATCACCTACTACCTTCAAATAAAAACCCACCCTAGACTCTAAGGAAGTAATAAAACCTTGATGGTTATAATGAATCCTTGAATCCTGAGTGAGTTACTGAATGGATAGAGGCAATTCAATTACCGCTCCTTCCAAGAAAGGGCTGAGTCACTGCCTATGAATTTCCTCCTTCACACCTACAAATTTTCCTGTTTTAGTGCCAAATGGACACGTTTCTGAGCCAAAGTACATCAACACCCTTTTATTTTATTTTAAGGTGATTTTTAAATTATTTGTCTCATTTTGATTTAAAATACATAAATCCATAACCAAAAGTATGTTTTTTTAAAGAGAAATGCCCATCATACCAGGTGTGATTGAAGAGGAAATTTTGTTTGAAGAATGCCTATGGGGGGGGGGCATCAGAGTGATCTGTGTTACCTTTCTGCCACTGACCAGTGATTTCCTACTGTTACTAAGGATGGTTTTGTGGAAATCATAATTTTGCATAATACTAACATTCATCCTTTTCTTCTTAAACTATTAAGTAAAATATAAAATTCACTTAACAACTCTTGCCTTACAGAGCACATAATATAACTATGCTGAATGTGTACATACACAAACTCCAGTTCATGTTTTGGAAATAACATCGAACATCAAAAGTTATAAACTTCCAGGTTCTTCTAAGTGTTCTTCTATGTAGAGATAATTCATAATCTAAATTCTTCACTTACTCATCCATCATTCAACAAATATTTATTTAGTATATAGTAATTTACCAAGCTCATTTTAGGTGTTGAAGTTGTTATCAAACAGATGTCTGTGACCACATTTAAAATTTTGTAGCAAAGTCAGATATTGATGAAAAAATTACATATGATGATCAATATGAATCAAGATGTCATGTGTTAATAAAATGGAATAGAAACTTTAGGGAGATAAGATTTTTTTCCCCAGGACAGGTTTTCTACAGCAGTTGGTTATAAAAGGAGACAGAGAAGAGGTTTTCTATCCATTTACTGAAAAATGAAATGGGATTTTTACAAGGTGATATGCAGTAGAAGAAAGAGGAGAGGGTACGGGTTGCATGATGACACTGAGAGCAAGTACTTCTGGCAGGGGGTGTCAATTCCTGTTTACATGTGAGGCTCCATGGTGGATGTAGGTGGTACATTAGGGTCGCGATAAGAGGAAGACAGCTGTAGACGACAGACTGGCGTGTTGGAAGCCTTCTGGATTATTGTCTTAGTCACTGTTCTACTGTTGTGGTGAGATACCATGGTCACTGTTAAGAAAGTTAACTGGGGGCTTGCTTACACTTTCAGAAGGCAAATCTATCATCATCATGGCATGGAGCATGGTGATAGAGCCGTAGCTGAGTGCTATGTCTTGATCTGTAGAGAGAGAGAGAGAGGGAGAGAGAGAGAGAAAGAGAGAGAGAGAGAGAGAGAGACAGAGACAGAGACAGAGACAGAGACAGAGAGAGAGAGAGAGAGGGAGAGAGAGAGAGAGAGACAGAGAGAGAGAGAGAGAGAAAGAGAGAGAGGGGCCTGATGTGAACATTTGAAACCTCAAAGCCCACCCCAAGTGACACACTTCTTCCAATAAGGCCATATTTACGCCAACAAAACCACACCCCCTAAGTCTTTAATCCTCAAATAATGTCACTATGTACACTAAATATTCAAATATACAGGCCTATGGGGCCATTCTTATTTGAACGACCATAACCATGGTTAAGTTTTGTAGCTACCATCAAGGAAATTGAAATTATGAGAATAGGTAAATCCATCTGGATGAGAGAACAGAATGCTTCTCTCAGAAACCAGCAAACTTCATCGGGTGAGATATGTAGAGATACCCAAAAGGGTCAAGGAAGACAGTGAAGAGACTGGGACCTGGAAATTCAGCAGCTGTGTGGTAAAAGAAGAAGACCCAGGCTTCCCCTGTGGTACTGTCCAATATGATGGAGTTGAGTGTACCAACACTGGTCCACACCAAAGCAGCCAGGTCAAGAGGAAGCATGGGAAAGGTGGCTTCCTCAAGCTGAAGAAGGTGAAAGCAGAGTGTGTGTAGGTTAGAGCAGGCTTTTTGCAATCAGACTGATATCCAAACACATCTTGCCTTGTGTGTCCTACCTTCTACTCACAAAATAAAATGTTATTTTTAATTCAGGTTTCCCCAAACTTACTCTGTATCACTCCTTTGCACTCTACCTTTTTAACCTTAGCATTCCCATCAAACTGTAGTCTTTAACCATGCTAAGGTATTTGAAAGTTATTTGCATTTATTGAAAAATATAAATGTGTCACACATCTATATTAGAGATCTTATCTACTTAATGATTTTAATTATCTATAAAATATAACAACACTTTATTATGGATACTTCCATAGTTTTCTTACTGCATTATATTTTTCAAGATGTAAGAACATTTAGAAAATTTCATTCATTGGCAGAAAATAGGAGAGAATAGTCCTACCTGCTGGGGTCCAGCCTCAGCTCAGGTTCAGGTCCTGAGCTGGGGAAGAATCATTGGCACAAGGAACCACTCTCACCATCAGGTGGATTTTACCCACATGACCCCTAATAGCTTGAATCGTCTGTATACTTTAACAGAATTTCCTCTATCAGGCTTATATGAACAACTTTATTATTGTCTCCTATTTTAGACTTTGAAGAAATACATCATAAACATTATGAAAGCCCCATCATTCCCCTTTATGCTTCCACAAATATGCTTCCACACCCCCTACAAAATCGTGTTCTATACGGAAGAGCTCAGCATTTTGCAGGGTTACGTAAATATCGAGCCAGACACATCATGCCCTCACAGCACTTGTGTCAACTGGCAGCTGCTTGTGGTTACAAAGTTAAAAAGTAATAGATACGGACACAATGCTTTAAGAACATCAATATTCAAACACAGACAATTATTTCAGATCTGCAGGATACATTTTATACAGTTCCCTTTTCTCCAAGAGGGTGCCATGCCTCAATCTCTGTAGCAGGCAGCCTTTGATAGGCACTCTCTTCCCATCTCGATATACCTTACTTCTTCCACCAACACAAGCTCCTGTGTATGGTAAAGTTGGATCTATACATCCAATGTTTTACATTGCATTTTCCCCATTAGGTCATACCAGATCCTACCATTCATTCTATATGTTTGGTGTCTAGAGAACTTACTCTCAAAAATAGGCACTATGTGTATTCCTTAGGCTTTCTCTCTATTCTGTGTCTGCATGCCTTGCACTCCTTTCCAGAAATGTGAGACATGATTAATTTTCCAAGTGTTGTCTTCTCAACTGTACCTAACTATCTCCATTGCATCAGAAATGTTCACATGATTAGGAGTTGTAGTTAGTAACTTCAGATAAGAGATTTGAGAAACAATAGTCTGCTGAGGGGAAAATATTCAAGTAAATGCAGAATTTCGAGGAAAAATTGCAGCTGTTGCTTGTGTGACTGACAAAGTAAAACTAAATTCCACCCAAAAACAACAATATAATAAGAATGAGATCCCTGCAAGCTGCTCAAATTTTGCAAATTCCTATTGATCTTTGCCTAGTGATAATCCATTTCCATGAGTTCTTTGACCCAAGGAAACCTATTGGACAGGCAGTCATATGCTGATCCAAGACTAGGCTTCAAGGCTCCTGACACCTAACAACACACTCATATTCCAAGATAAATTTCCATACTCCAAAGATATTGTAAGACCATTATGAAGTTAGTCACAACTGGAAGACAGGGTGAGTCTTGGCTGTGGAGGCCCACCTTTTAAGGCCTCCCAAACTCTCAACTCCACCGCCTTCATTTCTCCAGGATTCAAGGTTTCTCTTTCCAGCCTTTAAAATGAATATTTCATCAGCACTTGAGAGACAGAGACTGGTGGGACTCCATGGACTGCAGGCCATTGTGGTCAATATACTGCATTTCAGTCCAATCAGAACCACATAGGGAGACCCTGTCCCCAAATAATAACCACAAAGTAAATAAATAAAAACAAAAATGAAAGTGCATAATTAATTTAAATATCTCCTACTCAGATACACCCTGTCTGTTTTCTTTAGTCATTGTGTCTAATTATTTTCTTGATTCTCTGCCCTCCCAAAAGAATGAAGTTCTACTGGGGAGGAGTTTTCCATTGTGCATTGGATGAATGAATGAGTGAACAGAAGATATATCTTTAAATTAAGAGAGATTTGAACATTTTCAGTATTGTAGGAAGTAGTATGTATTTGAAGGAAGGTTCAATATGCAGGGAAGAGAAAGGAAAATTGACAGGATAAAATCCTCAGGAGATTAAAAACACAACACTATTCTCTGCAACAAGTACACTGTCTATTTCTCTAAGTGACTCATACTTGCACTAAGATGATAATTTTTCCAGCCTTGTGCTTGCAATTTCAAGATGACAGTTGCATTTTTGAAATACACTATTCTTAGGAAGAAAATAATTCAGGGGGAAAAGGGTGCCTGAAAATGAGGTCAATAAGAAAGATAGTTTCAGAACCCTTTGTTTGCATAACGTATGCCGATTGACATGAAGCTATAGGAATTTCAGAGAAAGTCATGTCTACAACCCCTAAGAGATCAAAGACACAGAGTATTACTTATGTGGCTTTTATTACCTTCTCAAGTCAGGATATTTCAAAGGTCACTTTTGATTGCTACAGCTAAACTGTATTTCTTCAAGACCACAGAATGACCACATGCCCACACACTAATCTATTAGTGTGTGTGTGTGTGTGTGTGTGTGTGTGTGTGTGTGTGTGTGTATGTGTTTGTATGGGTGTGTGTGTGTGTGTGTGTGTGTGTGTGTGTGTGTATGTGTGTGTGTGTGTGTGTGTGTGTGTGTGTGTGTGTATGTATATGTGTTTGTATGTGTGTGTGTGTGTGTGTGTGTGTGTGTGTGTGTGTAAGGATAACTCTTTATGACAAGCCACCGGAGCCCTGCCGCCACATGGGGACACAAAATAACACCGAGATTTATATTAGTTACAATGCTGTTGGCCAATCCACCTAGGATTTCTTACTTGCTAGCTCAGTCTTAATTATCAACCACAACTAGTAATCTATATATTTTATAAGAACTTACCTTATCAGATGCCAGCAGCAGGTATCTTCTCTTGCCGGGATCACATGATAGCTCCACAGAGAAGAGGAGGAAGAGAGTGATTTCCTGCTTGTCCCTGCTTATAATCTGAGTCTGCCTGCTATGTCACTTCCTGCCTGGATCACAAGAATCCTTTTACTACATGTCCCAGAATCCTCCTCGACTCCTAGTCCTGTCTAACTTGCTTCCCTATTGGCCAACAGTACTTTATTTATCAACCAATAAGACAAACATACACACAGAAGGACACCCCCCATCATGTGTGCATATATATGTGTGTGTGTGTACAAATATGTGTATACATATGTGTGCGTTTGTGTATATATATATGTGTGTTTGTGTGTATATGTGTGTGAGTATATATATGTGTGAGTATATATATGTGTGTGTATATATATGTGTGTGTATATATATGTGTGTGTATATATATGTGTGTGTGTTTGTGTGCATATATGTGTGTGTGCATATGTGTATATATGTGTGTGTGTGTTTATATATGTGTGTGTATGCATATATATATGTGTGTGTATATATATGAGTGTATATATGTGTGTATATATATGTGTATGTGTTTATATATGTATGTGTGTGTGTTTGTGTGGGTATATATGTGTGTATATATATATATATATATATATATATATATATATATATTTGTGCTTGTGTGTGTATATATGTGAGTGTATATATATGTGTGTGTGTGTGTACATATGTGTGTTTGTGTGTGTATATGTGTGTGTGCATATATGTCTATTTGTTTGTGTGTGTATATATGTGTGTGTATGTATATATATGTGTGTATATATATGAGTGTATATATGTGTGTTTACATATGTATGTGTGTGTGTTTGTGTGTTTACATATGTATGTATGTATATATATACGTGTGTGTATATATATGAGTGTATATATGTGTGTTTACATATATATGTGTGTGTGCTTGTGTGTTTCCATATGTATGTATGTATATATATATATGTGTGTGTGTGTGTGTATGAGTGTATATGTGTGTGTGTAAATATGTGTGTGTATACATATGAGTGTATATGTATGTGTGTGTAAATATGTGTGTGTATGTATATATATATGTGTGTGTGTATATGAGTGTATATATGTGTGTGTATTTACATGTATATGTGTGTGTGTCCATCTATCTGTCTGTCTACATACCTGTCTACTACTCCATCTATATTCACATGTGTATGTGTGCATGTGAATTATATATGCATATATTGCTCATACTTTTGTTGTTATAAAAAAATAAATGCAGCCAGGCATGATGTGTCTTGTCTTCACATGTACATGTTGCTAGTGGAAGCAAGAGGACCATGAATTCCAGATTATGCTAGGCTGCAAAATGAGACTGCCTTATGGCAACAAAAATAAACCAAGGAATGGAGGAGATACAGAGAAATGGAAGAAGCTAAAGCAGAGGCCGTTCCTTAAAGACAAAGCAATGTGAAAATTAGTGTCAGCACACCGGCTGTTGCAGACTCCACTTATCTCAGCCTTAGTCATTCATTCCATAAGCCTGCAGTTACTCTTCTAGAGTGTGAACTGAGTTAATGTTGCAACTCTGTCTGTCTCCTTCATAAACACTTCAGTCCTGCACTAGAGTAGGCTTTCCCTCTCCAGACACTCTTGGTCATCCTTTCTGCTCAGTTTGGCCCAACTTTTCCCCATCCATCCAACTCAATTTCCATGCATGCTAAACTAATTTATCTCACATGAGTCATATTTTCTGAGATTCTATACTCTTATTCCCTGTAACAATTCTGTTTTCCTATGTGTTTGTAGCCTACTTTCTCCTCCTGTACTGTAACCCAACACGGAGACTTTCACCTGCTCAGTGGTTCATTTACACCTGGAATCTACTTCACCTGGCAGCTGACATCTTTTATTGTTGAAACTGTTATATTTCCCTAAACAGGAAGCCTATTGCAGTTAATTTTGGAGACTTAGTGGCAAATGCAGTTTAAGTATTAGATGTGAATAATTGGGGAAGTCATGTGGACCATGTCAGCCTCTGTTTCTTGACCCTATGCTTGGTCATCCCCACATCACTAACAGAAAGCCTTGTCACAGAAAGCCTGCAGCAAAATTAAATCCTCTTTAGATCCCACCTTCTTGTTTACCAATGGTGGTTTGCACGTGTCTTACACACCTCTGCTTTCTGGTATTTGGCATGTACTGGAACTGAGTGTCGTTGGGTAGTGGGGACTGAGTGTGAGAAACACAACAATGCACAGAGATGTGAGCCAGTCTAAAGTCACTGTCACAACAGCCTTAACATGGTTACATGGCATGTCTAGGGGATCAAATCAGAAGCTTCACATTGCTTTCAATCACTGCTAAGTAACATTTCTTGCAGTTCATATGGAAAACCTTGGTGTGTTTTCACTTACAAGAACAGACTCCTTAAAAAATATTATCTTATTGGTTTCCAATTTAAATTTTGACAAGGATGTTAAACGTGTAATTAAATATAATAAATTTTAATTTTTCATAATTATAGGTTTTATGAAAGATGCAAAACATAAATCCATGTTTGTACCTCTATATTATATCCCCCCTCTCTCTTGCTGGGACACTTAAGACTCACTCCCAAAGCACATGAGTGTCTTTGTACTCATATGGGCATCAACTTCACTAAGTGATGTGAACTGAACTTTTCAGGGATCTGTTCACCATATCTTAATTTTGATTTCCCATAATGTGTTAGTTTACTTTCCTACAAAATATATACATGCAATCATTACATTCATGATATTCAGGCCACAATGACTGAGTCCTTATTCGTTTGAAAGAATGTCCATTTTATGTCACTTAAGCTTATTTAGAAAGAATACCAAGCCAAAAGCACAGATATGTTGTCAATTTCTTTTGGTTTTCTTGTTTAATTTTAACTGGAGACTGAACCTGAGTATATCAGGCAAAGGCTGTGTTAATAGGTAAATGCTTAGACCTCTGTTCACCTTTCAATTTCTTACTTTTTTGGCTGGGCAAGGGTTGAGACAGGGTTTCTCTGTGGTTTTGGAGGCTGTGCTGGATCTAGCTCTTGTAGACCAGGCAGGTCTCAAACTCACAGAGATCTCCCTGCCTCTGCCTCCTGAGTGCTGGGATTAAAGACGTGCACCACCAATTTCCCACCCACTTTTCAATTTCAAATAAGTATAGGTCCTTATTTAGTTATGCAAGCTGTGCTTGAACTAGGTTTTTAATCCTACGCTGCCCAGATACTTGCAACCTTCCTGTCCCATCTTCCAGAATGCTAAAATCACAGGCCTGTTCTAACTTTCATTAACTTATCTTTAAAGAGATCTTTTTTAGGCAAATGCTATGGAAAACACAGGTGTCTATTCCATCCTGAAATCACTTATTTACTTTCATAGTGATGAATCTGGAAATGCCCTTGTCCTCTCTGCAGCACATCCCCTTGTATTGTAAGGTAAGGAGCATCATGCTTCTTTCTCAGAGGCAGAGGTATGGCCATGGCAGCCATGACCGCATAGAGGAAGTGTGCCCCTCCTCATGGATGTCCTAAAGCCTCAATTCATGTGCAGGCAGCACTCACCTGACTGCAGGACACTGCAAACTCACACAGGAAGAGTACCCAGGGCATTTCCTGGGTTAGTACAGTAGCTGAGAGTCACAAAACTACAAAGTTGGTTAGTACAGGACTGCACCAAAGCATTATGAGTGTTCAATTCACCATTAAATATCCAATGGTCAATTGTTAATTCTTTTTCATTTTTGTAACTTTACCACATGAGGTAATAGGTTTTGTTGTTACATGTTCATATATATGAACCATTTATACAGTGTTCAATTTCACCTCCATTCATTACTCTACCCCACACTTTGTCCCTGCATTTACTACACCATTTCTTCTAAATAAGCGGTGTGCTGTTGCCTGCATGTCACACACATGTACATACAAACACTCATAAATACACATATGAACACTTACACACACATAACCACTCATGAACACACATACCTGATCACACAATTACACATACTTACAGATTGTACAGGAAGGCACATACAGGCACACACACATTTCAGATGGGCTTCTTTGTGTGAATTGAAATGTGATATTTTGGGGCTTTAGTCATCATTCCTGTCTGCTGTTCCCTCTCACCACTCCCTTAGATCTCATTCTCTTTACTCCTCTCTTCTCACAGTCCCCCAATCTTCTTATGTCCTAGATACATATTTTATAATAAGTCTAGATTTCATATGTCATAGAAGACATGAAATATTTGTGTTTGTAAATTTGGTTTATTTTTTAACATGATTATCTCTGCATACACTTATTTTTTTGTAAATGATATGCTATTATGTCAGTCACCTATTTTGACAACCATTCATGACTTTTCATTGATTCAATCACTGTTCAGGTGGCCACTAAAGTGTTTAAAGATGATTCCATCACTCTCTGCATTTGTAAAGTGGTTTTCTGCTACAGAGCATAGCACCATCCTCTTTTTTAAAAATTTATTATTCTCTCATACAATATGTCCCAACAGTAGCTTGCTCTCTCTCCACTCCTCCTCATCTCCTCACCTAATTCTTTTTTCTCCAAGATACACTGCTCCTCTGTTTCCCTTCAGAAAAAAAAATCAGGCACCCCAGGAATAGTAAATAAACATGGCATGAAAAGATACAATAAGACTAAGCACAAGCCACCATATCAAGGCTGAACAGGGCAAGCTAGCAGGAGGAAAAGTGTTCCACATGCAGGGGACAGAGTCAGAGACAGCCCCACTCCCACTGTTGAAAGTCCTACAAGAACCCCAAGCTAAACATCTACAGCATGTATGCAGAGGCCATAGTGTACACCCATGTAGGCTCCCTGACAGTGTCTTCAGTCTCTGCAGAGGACATAGTGTAGCACATGTAGGCTTCCTGATAGTCTCTACAATCTCTGTGAGCACCTTCAGACTCTGCTTAGTTGGCTCTGTGGGCTGTGTTCTTCTTGTGTCTTCTACTCCTCTAATAAATTCTAGTTCCTAAAATCCTTCCTTCCCAACTTCCATGGGGTTCAAGAGCTCCCCCTGATGTTTGGCTCTGGGTCTCTGCACCTGCTCCCATCAACTTCTGGGATGGGATGATTATGTAAGGTTCTGGTCTATGCTTATCATTAGGAATCACCCTGGCCATACCCGATCTTGAAAACGAGCCTCATCTTCTAACTCAATTTCCTTACATGTTGATCTATTCCTACATGTGTGGGTTGATTGTTTTACAATTATTTTAAGGATTGTAAGCCTCCTTATCCTTTTGCATTAGAAATCTCCATTTCTGCTTCATGGCTCAAGCCAGGATTTCCACTGTGGGCTATTATGTCTGTTATCACCTCTTCACTGATCATTAAGATGCCTGGACAAGATGTCACCAGAAGCTCACTGTGTTCAAATCAAGAGTTTTAAAATAGAAGACTACAACGATAAGACCTTTAAATGTAACTTAATTCTGAAGATTCCTCTTACTTCCACTGTCTTTTCAGTTAATTGTCCTGAATGTTGTGAGCATATGCAGGTGTATCTGGCCCTCACCACATTTGCGCGATTATTTTCTGTGAAATGGTAATGGGCTAGTTCATAGTGGAACTTTTATTTTTATTGCCTTGATTGTTTTATTTTATGCCTGTGCTCACTTTTTCATATATAATGGTTTTGTGATTGCTTTTTAAATTTTTGAAACAAGTAGGCTTACATTTTGGGAAGAAATGCAAAATATAATCATAGTAATTTCAGAAGAGATTATAAAAAGAATTTAAATGTGTTACAAAGTAATTATCTTTAGCATGCTTTGTTCATGCTAGCACTGACTAGAACATCAAATGTTCATTTTAGAAGATTGAATGTGATGTTTTTATATAGGTGTTTATGGACTTCTGTTGTAAATTCTGATTTCACAAGCTCTGTCTACATATGCATAAGTGTTTCAGAAACCATGCGTGTGAAGGTATATGTGCATATATGTTGTGAAAACTCTATTTGTTTTCCTTTGTTTTTTTCCATCATATTTGTGTTCTCACTCTGTGACAGTGACCATTCAAATAAACAAAGATGTTATAGGCTTCATTCATTTATGGTACTTCTATAAATTGCAAACATCATTATCCTTGTTCACGGGTGCAAGTGTCACTTCAAGGACTTATTCGCAGTGCCCAGGTAACTTACTCAGGATGGAGGTGCTACACATTCTAAGCAGTACCCATCCCAGGTAATGAGGTGACTAGTCTTTGTCTCTCATCTCTAGAATTTGGAGCATTCTTTTTCTTTCTAAAGTAAGTGTCTCCTCCTGTGAAGTGAAGCTTCCTGTCCTTTTCTGTTAGTGAATTTTAAAAGCACAACTTGGCTTCAATAGAAATAGTCAGGAAACAGTCAATGGCCAAAGTTTCCTTGCACAGTTGTTGACACATTCCATTCTCCGGTGAGAAGTCGATTTCTTCATTCAAGAATATATTTGCACTGAAGACTCAGAAGCAATTTTTAAAATGAGGATAATGTTTCAAAATTATTTGACATGTTTACCTCTTGATTGTGAAATGCATCATAATTCTTTAATGGCCATTACTTTCATAAGAAAAAAACCCAAAGGACATGAGAATAAATGTCATGAAAAGCGTCATGGACTATCTCTGTTTCTACACAGAAGCAATTGTGCAAAGAAACTCAGCGATGGAAAATCAAACAGAGAGAAGGAATATTAACATGCCTGTTCCTTCCGCCCAGAACATTCTAAAACTTGACATTTTGCCCTCAAAATTCAGAAGCTCACCTTTCACAAATGCCTGTAATTTGGAAGATGGAGAGTCAATAATAGCCAGGAGAGACCCTTCCCCTGTAATTCTGATTGGTTTTTAGTGAACACAATGGGATTGAAGCATGTTTTCAAAATGAATGTTCCAGTCTTGCAAGACTGAGTTTCCCAGTAGACAAGCAGTAGAGGAACCTTGAGAAGGAAACAGAAGATTTAACTGCATTAAGTTCAAGAAATATACCTCATAATATAACCTAAAAAATAAAAAAGTAATTTCTCATCAAAGCAACTTGCTTAAAACCTTTATAAAAGTTCATTAGCATTGATATTAATAATAAGATTGTAAAACAAAATCAATGACCAAACAGAATGATAATTTTTATCCAGAAATAACCAACTTGACTACTAATAAATACAATTATGATTCACTAACAACTGATATATATATATATATATATATATATATATATATATATATATATCTCAGTCTTGCAAGACTTGAACATTCATCTTGAAAACATGCTTCAATCCCATTGTGTTCACTAAAAACCAATATATATATATATATATATATATATATATATATATATATATGTCTATATATAGTATATATAGAGACATATATGTAATACAAAATGCAACAAACTAATAAATTAATTAAAGCAACTATATTTTATGACCACTTATAACATATAAGGCAACAAATTAGATGATTTACATAAACTAATGAATTAGATCTAAGCACCAATTTTATTGGATGACTGTAAAGTCTCCCATTTCAAAGAAGGAATAGTGTCTAGAATTTCTCAGATGTTCAAGACCAATTGCAAATCTGTTTCGTTTCCCAGCTTTGCAAAAACTACTTTTACTAGGGTTATTACAAGCACTGACTGCCCTGCCAATCTAATTAAACTATGAATATTTTTAAATGTTATTATAGTATGCTAGCCATTTCATTAAAATAAATACTATTATTAACTGCTGGATTAATTATGAAGTGATATACTTTTAGAAATATTTATCCAATCCAATAAAAATTATAGAAT
Organism: Cricetulus griseus; assembly: GCF_003668045.3. NCBI lineage: Eukaryota > Metazoa > Chordata > Mammalia > Rodentia > Cricetidae > Cricetulus > Cricetulus griseus. Next base: position 3,822,268 of record NW_023276806.1, read on the forward strand.
AATAAAAATCTTTCCACCAAATATTTCATCTCCTAAAAGTAACCAAAGAACTCTGATGCTGATGAAGATTTATGCAAGGTAGATACCTCAGAGTGCTGTCTGCAGCAGCAAGCACATTGTACAAAGAGCAGCAGAAAGGAGCAGATAAATGCATCACCAAATGCCCTGAAATGAAGTGCATCCTGTGATTGCTACTCTCTTCTACTTCATGAAGTTTAGAACCAGGCTAGGAGACACACCTCTAGTCTTCTCTCTAAGACTTTCCAGACAGGACCTACTGAGTAGAGGAAGAATGGCCATGCTTTAATGTAGGGTGTGTCTGCTGATGGACGTCAAAGTTATAAAGAGGTATAAGGAGGATGTGTTACCACCTGCCTGGCCTTAATATTTCCTGGATGAAGGGATTTGTCTCCATTGCATCCACCTGTCACTTCCATCAGCTTCTTAAGACTTTCAAAGAGAAATGCATACAAGAGACTCCTTATGGGGCCCCTGTTGGGGACTGATACTTCATCCTGGTTCCTGTCCTGAGCACTGTGCAGGCAGCCATGTCAGTATACACCACCATTCCTTTGCTTCCTTTCCTCAGGTGAGTCTTGCCCAGTCCATGTGAAGATGCAACAAAAATCTAGTGTACAATGAACCACCTATGTGTGCATACACAGTTTAATATGTTGTGAAAATTTGACAAGGCCCAATTAATACCGAAATGCATTGTGGCCAAAAGAACAAAGTCTTGCACACATGGAGGGAATTTGAGGAAATGAGTGGAAGGGGAAAACTGTGGCATGAGCATGAGATCACATTGTTTCCATTTGCAGACAGAATAGGGGAGAGCAGCAAAGGAGATGGTCTAAATAGAAATATGACATCTTGGTGGATGGCAACATTTGCCTACTTATGTGCTTTTTGATGTGTTTCTTGTTTCTGGTTCATACCTTCTGTGTTTACATCATGTTTTCACTTTTATATGTGTTAAAATACAGACAGACACATTCACAAAAAATAACCCAAATACTGTAACTATCACTTAATATTAGTGTAATGGATATTTTTATAATCTTTGTGGTACTTGTTTGTATGTCTCATAAAATATTATAGCAAATACAATTGACTTTGCATTAAAAATGAAAGGGATATGCTCCATGAGCACATGGTATTGACAAGGATCTGATCATATATAGGAAGAGCATAAGAGTCTCATGGCAGCCACTTTGGGTATCCTAACTCTACATAAGGAAAATCTGTCCTCACCATGTCATAGATAGTTTTATTCCTTTTCAAAACACTTAATATGTGGTATTTAAATTTACTCTTTAAACTAATATCCAGTGACAAAACATAATGAATGATTAAGGCCTCCAGCTTTCAGTTCAGCATGTAGGGGAAGAAGCATGAGGAATAAGTAGGAGTTCAGGGCAAGCCTACAGTAAATGATACCCTACCTCAAACCAAACAATCCATTAAACAAACTTAAGAAGAAAATTATTGATTTTCAATATTAATACTCTAAATATGAACATATTTGTTTTCTTAATAGTGTTGATATTTTGAGTCAAGTTCTCATTAAGGTATTCCTGTCGTTCTTAAATTCCTAACTGACCTGTGTCTGTCGCCTCAGTGACAAGATTGCATGCTTGTGACATAACTGCAAATGGGTACTTTAAGGGTTAAGCAGGTCAATCAGCAAGCATAAATAGTCTTGCAAAAAATAAAATAAAAGCCTAGCATATACTGAATGAGTATATCGATTTCATTGTGTTTATTTCAAACTCAGAACATGATGTTTATTAAGATGAATGTTTGTCCCAAGAAGAAAATTATCAGAGCTGGGATTACAAATTTCTTTCTGTACTGTGTTAAATGAGCAGTCTCCTGGTGTAGGCTCCTGACTTTAGATGCTTGGCCCACAGAAAGTATCACTGTTGTTGGAAGGTTTTGGGATCTTTAGCAGGTAGAGCCTTGCTGAAGGAGGTATGTCACTGGTGGTAGGTTTTCATGGTTTATGTACCCACCACACTTCCTGGTCTCATTCTGCCTCCAGTGTATAGCTGATAATGTGATCAGCCAGCTTCCAGCCATCCATGGCATACCTTCTTTTCTGCCTTGATGGATTCTTCCCAGTCAAAAAAAAAAAAAAAAGGAATCGAGGAATCTATCATTTCTTCCTTGTTTTGGGTCATGGTATTTCATCACAACTCAGCTTTGATGTCCTTGCTCATACCTTTTTAATGTTCCAGGAATAAATCAAGATAGAGAGCGCAGCTTGGGCACAATCATGGAGTGCCAAGTGACTATTTCATGTGCGTACGCCCTTGCAAAGTTTCAACAGAGTTAAGCATATTTTTACAGGGAAGTAGTTTTAATCCTTCTGAAACACATTGCATACAAATATCATGTGCAGCCATAGCAGACTGTTCTACATATGCTGTTTAGTGTTCTTTGGTCAAACTTTACCAAGCCCATCTCCCCACTCACTTCTCTTACCCTCTGGTACCCTCCAGACTACTCTTGATTCCTGTGTGATCAACATTTTCAGAGTCCAAATATGAATCATTGCTTCTCGTGTATTTCACTTTGCATGATGATGGTGCCCTACTACTGTGCTATCAGCTTCAGGTGGATTCCTTCAAGTGTCACAAGGGATGGGATTTTGTTCTTCAGATAACTGAATGATACTCCACTCTGGATAAGGATTGAGGTTTTTTAGTGTGTCAGTGGATAGTACTTAGTTTGTTCCCGTTGCTCACCTGTCGTGAACAGTGGTGCCATTAAAACGAGGATCCAGGTGCTTCTTCAGCAGGTGGGTTACTTGTTCTTACATATATATCATGGCTACACCTGCTGGGTCCTCTGTTAGTCTTGTTCACAGCGGTTCCATTGGCAGACATTCCTATCACCAATGTGACAAAGCCCCCTTTCCTATAATCCCGCCATACAAGGTATCATCCGTCTTTTTTAATTTGGCACTTAGCCTTTCTTTCTAGGGGGGATGGGTGGCACCTCATCATGGTTTTGGGTTATGCTGCAAAGCTCCATCTGTGGACCCCTCTAAATCTTGTCTCCAACCTTCATCCAGATGTATGAAGCATATGGAAAAAGAACAGAAGGATATAACATCCCACTTACTATGAGAATAATATTAGAGCACAGAAAATATCAACCTCACAGTTCAAAGTGAATGCTCCATACTTAATTATTGCTTCTCTGTTAGTTATTAGATGTGGTAATTTCATTTAAAAGCACAGAGATTGCTTTATAAGATTGTCTGTATGATGTATGACAAGAAGTAGCTCTATCACAAGCTAGCAGGCAGTGAGATCAGGGACAGCTTCTGGGTGGCTTTCAAAGTGTAGTCTTGCCAGTAGTTACACATTGCTCCCATGCCGGGCTTCTCTGGAGGTTGAAATTGTCTTGTAATTAGTCTTGTTCTAGCTTACAGACTTGATGAACTAAGGGGAACTTCTGGCTTCCTCCCTGAATAGACTTGTCACTGCTGTGAAGAGGGATGACATTAGCCTATTAAGGAAAACTTTTTGGCATAAATCTTCAATTACTTCTTTCATTTGGTTGGTGGACCATTAGATGATGCCAGCAGAGAGTAAGAGAAAGGTTAGAAGCTGCTAGTGGAGATGAAGGAAGACATAAATCCCAAAGCTAGGGGCATACATGAATAGCTAGGAAGAAAGCTATTTGAAGAGCACCACGAAACTGGCAGAACATGTCAGTTAGCAGCAAAGTGTATTAGGTGAGAACTCCATTACCCAGGTGACTTGTACAAAAAGTTCTTGGACCAAAAGAGCCACCAAAGCATGGCCACCTATCCAGGAGGCATAGGATGAATCTGGCCAGACGGGGGAGGATTCAAGGGAGAGAACAGCAGCTATAATTGCTGGAAACGCAGGTGACACTGTCTTCTACTGTATGTATTAGCCACTAATGGGCAAAGATAAATTCTGTGTGGATTGGATGAGCCCTCTGCACCAGAAGCATGCACATCAGCAGTTGGCATCAAAGAAAAGGAATTGAAACCCTGGCCCTTCCTTCTTTTCTAGATCACCTTGGGTGAAATATTGTCTGGTCAACAGGTTAGCTAAAGCAAGCAAAGTTAAGTGGATCTCAGCCATTCAATTCTAAGTCCTCAAATGTCCTCTTGGGGATCATTGTATCCAATGGACTTCAGGGAGGTGAAGAAATAGGTTTGTTCTGGATAGAAGCAAAGCTACCCAGTGCTTTTGCTTGCCTGGTGCTTATGTGCATGGAGATAAGAATTTGTTTTCTACTAAACTTTCTACTAGAAAGTATGCAAATTTATAGGGCTTGAGCCACATGTCATCCCTCTTCACAGCAGTGACAAGTATATTCAGGGAGGAAGCCAGAAGTTCCCCTTAGTTCATCAAGTCTGTAAGCTACAACAAGACTAATTACAAGACAATTTCAACCTCCAGAGAAGCCCGCATGGGAGCAATGTGTAACTACTGGCAAGACTACACAGGTTTTCTTACATTTCAGGAGATGAAAAATCTGAAATGGGTTTCATTTGAATATTTCATTACATGTATTTATTTGTATGAGTGTGTGTGTGTGTGTGTGTGTGTGTGTGTGTGTGGTGTGTGTGTGTGTGTGTGTGTGTGTGTGTGTGTGTGTGTGTGTGTGTGTGTGTGTGTGTGTGTGTGATGTGTGTGTGTGTGTGTGTGTGTGTGTGTGTAGTGTGTGTGTGTGTGTGTGTGTGTGTGTGTGTGTGTGTGTGTGTGTTTGTGTGTAAAAAGAGAGAGATGCATGTGCATGTGCAGGTCAGAGGACAACAGAGGCGATTTGCTTCTCTCTTTCCAAATTGTGGGTTCTGGAGATATAACTCAGGTCATCAGACTTGACTGCAAGCACCTTTTCTCTGTGAGCCACTTCACTGTCCCTGACGTGATTTTTGTGGACTAGAGTCTAAGTGTCCACAAAAGTCTACATGAAATGCACTGTTGATAAGGGTGTCATGTTGCCTTTTCTAGCTGCTGGAGGGCAACTCAGGGCTTTCTCTAAAGATGATTCCTCTGGTTTTGATACACACTGTTCCAGGCCAGGATTCCACAGCCACTGCTCTGCTTATTACTCTGATGTTCACCCCTAAATTCTCTTCTGGTTGCATCAAGGCCACTTATGTTCCTTAAATTACTAACAAGTGTAAAGCCACCACTGCAGAAGTGAGGAGTTGAATTTACATGAGTACAGGAGAGAAGGACTGCAACTGTTCTGTCTGCTCCATCTCTGTATTTATGCTCTTGTCATAGATGGAAACCTGACCTTCAATTTCCAGGTCTGTATAAATACCAGAAATTAAAAACAACAAAAACAAAAGCTGGTTCATGATTCATGCAAAGGTAATGTGTGCAAAATACACTTGGACATATTTTGCATATGGAAGGATGTGCAAATGCAAACTTTTGTAAACTGAGAATGAATCAACACACTCTTCATCAGTGTTTGTTAAACAGGATAATGTTTAACACTGATGAAGCAAAGCCTGTGAGAATGACCTTGCTCTCATGATCCTAACCCTACTCATTTGTGAGAGCTGAATTCAACTACATCCAAACTAGACATAAGGTAAGATATTTGGGGTCATATTTAGTTCTCTTCAGGTACTCACTATGGGAATAATAAGATGCCATTTACTGGGGTGAAGTCACAAGAGACTGACAAGGAAACTCGTTCCCCTCCCTCTTGAGTTCAAGTCCCACTGAACAACTGACAGATTCTGACTCATTCACACTTCCCTGCCTTTGTTCTGAGCTGTGGTTTCCCAGAATGCCTCTTTTCAACTTTTCTATGTCTATTAAATTCCACCTTATATTTCAATTCCCAGATCAAAGTCATGTACTGGGAAATTCCCCTCCATCCTCAGGAAAGATTTATCACTTCCAACTCCTGACCCATGGCTTTGCATGCCATCACAGTTCAGTTTTGCTTCTGTCTCCAGCAAAAAAAAAAAAAAAAAAAAAAAAGTTTATATTACCTGCTCCAACCTAGATATGTCTTTTAGCCATTTTCAGAAAACTGAGTATCTCTACCCTGAGAACAACTATCTTAAACATTCTCACCTATAAGTATTACCTGACTGTTTTGCATAAGAGATTCAAGTATTTGATAATCTCAATCAGGAGGACTTTGATGAACCCCAGGGACCCTCATTGTAATATAAAGAATAGGTATGCTTTGTCTATGGTTGGGTATATCTAAAGGTATGTCTTTGTCTATATTATCCTCTACAATACCTCATCTAGAAAACGGCAATCCTAATGACAGTCTGTAGGCAAGTGGAGTCATCGGTCAGAAGATAGCTCAACACAGACACTTTCTATTAAGAGAGATGAACAGAGTTTTATCTCAGGACCCACATGGTAGAAGGGGAGGACCTTCCATATGCATAACATGACATTTGAGTGCTCATACTTGTGAATATGCACACATAATATGTAGATGTGTTATAATTATTAAAAGGAGACAGGTGCCTTACTTTTGGTGAATGATTTTCCTGATCATTGCATTGCCATGTGGTCATAAGGCAGCCTGACTAAAACTACTAAATTTAAGTCTTTGGTACCAGTGAGGAAGGAACATCAAAGCCAGACCTAAGTCTTCATTTCTTTTTCCACAACCAGGTCTGTATCCTGTATCTCCCCACGCATATCCTTTAATGCCATACAACTGACACATAATTTCACTGATTGTGTACGGCTTTATTTAGGGATAGAAAATGTAAAAGGAAAAAAATCCTTCCTATGATTGGTTAAGGTTAGTAGATTCTAAATTACAGACTTGGCAGCAAGTCTGCGTTGCCCTTCTTAATGCTGTCAGGGCTGTAGTGAGGGGTGGATAGACATAGATTGGTGTATGTTATGGCAAGTTCCATGGTGACATTTTCTTTGGTGCACATCGTTGTTTTGATCCTTGCCCACTTCCCTATGTCTTCCACACTATTCTGCCCACCTGCTGATGCCCTTTGACTCCTAATAAGTCCCCCATCCTATAACGTCACACACACTCTGACTCCCCCCTGAGCTGTCACTTCACAAACCCTTCCTCTCACCCAGGGCTTCTTCCTGTAGTTGACTCCGGATTGGAACCTCCCCCAAATTAAGCATGCATTTGATTATACTAAATGGCAGCTTCTATAACAATTGCCCCCTGTCCACATAAGCATTTTACTTGATAAAATAGTGTATCATATTTCTAATTAAAATCTGACATCGCTAATGCCATGATGATTTTGACAGCACAACAGCAAACAAACTACAGTACCTCTGCCATGCCATAGCAAGAAGTTAGCTCAACAGAATTCTCCCACCTCATTGCTTTGTCTTTACTTGTTTTTCTTCTGTTCTGCTGGGTATAAATAGAAATCCATTGTGTCTTCATTTAGTCCTACTCTTTTACAACAACCAAGCAGTAATCTAAAAATAGTACCAGTACTCAGGAGTATGTGGTCACTTGTCAACTCTCTTCGAGATCACAACATAATTGATCTGAAGCAGTGAGACTCTTTATGTTGTATTATTGCTAACTTTATGCAGGAGTGAAGTATGTATTTAGATATTTTATGAGTACATTCATATGGAGGAGCAGGAACAAGATGTGCCATAAAAATATTTTATACATGGGTCTTAAAAGCTTTACATACAAAGAATGAATAACCATGTGACCTCTAAGTAACACAAGAAGAATGTGCAGTGTGTCATTAAGCTATTTAATCCTTTCAGAACAAAGTAAATAAATTTAAAACAGAAACAAAGATTTTTAAAACCAATAAAGACTTCCAGAAGGGAGTAGCAATAAAAAATTAAAATCAAACCATTGAATATCAACATTGGAGGACAAAATTATGGAAGGCAAACATTTTACTTCTCATTAATAATGGAAAAACAATAAGAGATCCAAGAGACTGAAGAAACCATAGAGTTCACTGTGAACACTTAAAAGAAAGGATACTTGAGACAAATTCAGAAATTGGGTTAATAGAAGACACTGGTAAGCTATAGATTGCAAGGTATAAAATAAAGAGCACATTCTCCAATCATTATAGAACAAAGCATATTTTGAGTAGAGAAAAAATGGTGCTGATGCAATTGTGAATTAGGAAAGAAAAAGGCATAATTAAATTTTTAAAAAATTCTCTTCTGGTCAAGATGGACTAAGAAGGATCATCCTATCTCAAGCAATGAAGTTTATGACAGATACATGAAGGAAAACCATCAGCATTGAAAGTCATGTAACTAACATCTGTGTTCCATAAGAGAGGGCAAGCATGAGGTTGGTTCTCATATTTCCCACTCACTGCCAACGTAAGCTTCCAGTTAGCCATGATTAAAGAATGAGAACTCTGGGAAAGCAAAAAGGACAAACATTAAAGTCAGAATCCTGGAGAGGAGATAGAAGAACCCTTAGGTCAGAGGGGAATATCTCAAAAGAATTCATGTTAATATTGACAATCTTGTCATTTATGACCAGGGAAAACGTCACATGAAAGGGAGAAAAATTAGTGATGGTCTAAGAAGTGGTTTAAGTCTAGTAAAGTGTTTCAAGCAAAATATAAGATGGTTAACTTGGGCCTTGACTTTAGGGGATATGTCCTTCATAGCTCCAACTCTATGTTCAAACATGGCCTGAAAATTTGATGGGTTCATAATCTTATTTAGGACTTATTATATGGTGAAGGTGAAAGGCATTTCCAGATATGAAGTTTCAAGTTGGCTGGTTTTTTATTTAATGAGAATAAGATGGATGTGAAACACTAGAGGGATGACTCTGCCCCTCTCTATTTTGAATAGTGATCTACCATCCAGTGTGGGGGACTTGAGAAGGGAGAGAAGATGGAACTGCACTGCTTTCTAGAAGTTATGAATGGAATTTGACTTATAGCCAGTAAGGAATCGAGATCCCAATACTGCCAGCACTTAATTATGTCAACACCCACTTGGTCTTGTAAAAGGAGCATGAGCTACAGAAATATAACAATGTCTGATGGAGAGCCAAAAAAGAAGACCTAGCTAGGCAATGCCTGGTCATCTCATATAAAATAATTGGAGAAAGCAAATGTATCTTTTCAAAATTATTATAACTGGTGTATTTTCATTTAGTACTAAAAGACTAATATATCCAAAACTTTAGGTTGTAAATTGAGAAGCCAAAGGACTTGGTGTGACATATGACTTCTGGAGTTGTTCAGTTGGCAAAGAAGGTCCAAGTGACTCCCACAGTAATGTAAGTATTGCATTTCTCTTGGTTTTCCATCAGAAGTTGACAGTAAGTCTGCACTGGTGAAGGAATTATACATCTTGGTCTTACGATTCAGAGAAATCAAGTTGGTAGTGTACTAGAAGCTTCCTGCTGGCTGGATCTCCTTCATAGTAAAGAACCTGACATGAAGACTGCTGAGTCAACAGTCTTATCTACCCATTAACTCTGTGAAATATAATAGTGACCCATGTGGCAAGATGTATCCATAAGTGACAGAGTGGCATGGTTGTTATTAGGGTAGTCTATCACTTTGTGATTTTATGTAAGAAAACTTGTGCCTGCTATGGTCATCTAAGGATGAACCAACTATTGTTATCTTGATGAGTGTGTGTGTGTGTGTGTGTGTGTGTGTGTGTGTGTGTGTGTGTGCTTGTGAGTTATAAACAAGTTCCCAAGTATGACAAGTACAATGTGTGATTTGACCACTATACTGTACGGAATTTAAATACATCACATATTGCAGAAGGAAAGAGAAGTGACTTGAGCAAATGTAAAAGAGAGACATAAACAGAAGTGTAAGAAAACATGAAGAAGAGTGTCACTGGCATATAGATTAATTTCAAAGGGTAAAATGCATTATCAGAGAAATTTAAAAAGCAGACATAATTGGCAAAACAATTTATTCTAATTTTAGAAATATATGTGTATGGATTGAATAATGTCAACTAACTTCATTGCTGAAAACAATTGCCCAGCTTGAATCATCAATACACATAAGACAAAAAGATGCATCTTTAAAATATTACAAAAGCACTACCTCAAATAATAATAAAAGTGCTCAAGATTAGTAATTGGAATTTAAAAATCAAATAGCCCTAAATTTTAGCTTTCTCTCCCATATTCCCTCCCTTGTTCCCTTCTTCACTCCCCTCCCCACTTGATCTTCTCATCCCTGCTCCTGCCCACATCCTTCCACAACTACCTTTCCTATTTCCCTTTCTTGGGGAGATCTATGTGTCCTTCTTAGTCCCTTCCTCAATCCTGAATTTCTGTGGTTCTATGAATTGTAGATTATTTACCATTGTTTTAGCAGCTAATCTCCACGTATAAGTGAATACAAATCATACTTGTCTTTCTGGGTCTCAGTTACCACCCTCACAAAGATTTTAAGGTTCATTAAGGAATAGTATGAAATACAGTAGAAACATCCTAAAATACATGACTATATGAGGGTGATGTTAATGAAATTGCCACATACCGTGGGTGACAGAGCCTCGACTGTGCATGTGAGGTGTCCAGTTCTGGAAATTGGTTGAATCTAAACAAGTCGTAGGCCAAAGTGGTCCCCTGTGAACTCCAAAACAAGCCAGGATGCTGGTAAGACGATAGGTTGCTTTCCACAAATTGATGGCAAGGCTCCATTGCTGAAGAAAACACCTATACAACTCATTGAACAAAGAGAACTTGAGTTGGTATCTTCACGGAGCCTTCATCCCTATGGACAGCGTTTTGGGGACAGGAAAGTACTCTGCAGATTACCAAGTGTGAAATACCAACCCAGCTACAAACCCCTCTGATATATAATTCCCTCACAAATGCAGGGTATGCTTGTGCAATTGTGGCACAAACTTTTGGGAGTGATCACTCAATAAGTGATTAACTTAAGGTCCAGTACAAGAGGGAACCAATACACAATACTGCTTCGGTAACCAAGAACCTGAAACTAGATAGCCAAGGGCCCAAGGATAAAACAAAATATACTGTTCTACTAAAAGAATGTGGCGATAAATGACTCCCAATGACATTCTTCCATCTCCATAGATCAGTGCCTCTCTCAGACATCATCAGAGAAACTTCCTGCAGTACACGGGAGCAAGTACAGAGACCAAAAGCCAGATAGCATGAAGAAAACGAGAAATCTTGAAACACTCAGGCCTAAACTGGATGTATTCAATACTCTGCTTCCTCAGGGCTCAGGGAACCCCGAGGAATGGAGGTGGGATGAGTGCAAGAACCAGAGGGATTGGTGGACACCAAGAAACCAATCACCTCCAAATCAATGTGAGTAAATCTCACAGGAATCAGAGAGACTGAGGCTACCTGCACAGGGACTGCATGAGTTTGCACCATTTGGGGTCCAAGAGCTGAAAGGAGAAGTGAACACACACCTGCTTTCCTAACCCTAAAGCTGTCTCCAACTGATAACCACTTGCAAATGAAAGTCTAGTTTATTCCACAGGAGTCTCATTGGGGAAACTATCTACTCTTAATGATATGCTGCTTTTTAAAATTTATCTTAGTTCTTTTTATATCTATATCTATTTGAGGAAACAATATACCACATGGGGTTTAAATACATCACTTACAAAAGTAGGAAAGAGAAATGTCTTCAACAAATGTAAAACATTACATTATTTTAAGCAAAACTTTGTTAATGTTTTAAGAATACAACTGTATGTCTGATTGTTGGAGTAAACATGGGGCTGTAATTAAGCGGAGCATTCATCTGGCTGCCGTTGTTTTATATTTATAACCAGTGAGATCTCTGTAGTTCAGGCTTTAGTAGGAAGGATTCTATGATTGTTTGATACATGTAGTAAGGTATGTTTCAGCAATGCATAGTCACAGAAGAAGCTTGTCAAGGGTGAATGACATTAACATCGCTATAATTTTTTGTGCTTTCTTTCTAAACTAAATATGCGTTTTTTTGTGTGTGTGTGATTCACTGATCTGGTTCTTGCATATTCCATATGTGTGTGCATGATCAGTGGCATTTTATTAACCATCATAGCTTTATTTTTAAAATCATAATATTGGAAACAATATTGATAATGATACAGTTCTTGAAGAATGCATAGCTGACGGCATTTTTTGTTGGATTGTCCATACGATGGAACACATGTTAGCGTCTAAAGTGACCAATTGTCCTTGAACAGAAGAGTTTCGGTGAATGTATTATGATCAGATAGAAATATCTTAGCAGTTTACATGGTATGTGAGTTGTTTGTGTATGGTCTTTTTTTATTGAAAGGCAGAAGTTACAAACGGGTGAGTCCACTGGGAATACAGAGGTGGAAATTTGGAGAAACTGATCTGTGGTGAAGAGTAGTTCAAGATACTGACAATGATGATTGTCACACAAATTTATAATGCAGTAAAGTCACATTAAACTCCACACAGAAACTGAATAAGGTCAAGTTAATAAGAAAGTATAAAACTTAACTGATTTTGATGTTAAATAGTGGCACCAAAACAACAACTGGATAAAAAGTACATGTTACTACATACTTTTAAGAATTATTTTATTTGTGTATGTGTGTGTGTGTGTGTGTGTGTGTGTTTAACAGATAGGAGTGTTTGTGTGCAAATGTGTGTGAATGTGTGTGTGTGTGTGTATGTGTGTGTCTATGTATATATGTGTGTGTATGTATGTGCACATGGGATTGTAGGTGCTGGAGGCCAGAAATTGGAAGTCAGATCCCTTGGAGCTGGAACTACACAGGCATTTGCTAGCTATTCATTGGGAGGAGGAACTGGAATCTGGTCTTTACAATTGAGCAGCAGCTTCTCTTAACTACTAAGTCCTCTTTCCAATTCCAAGATGATGTATTATTTTCTTAAACGCCTTTTGAACATTTAGTTAATCAAAAATAATGCAGATCTCTGGATTGACGTATTTCTTTTTCAATGCTGTAGGAAGAAGGGAGTGCAGTGTCTCAGTACAATGTTCTAGATTTGCATAAGTACAGCATATTTCCTGCAGTAAGTACAGCACTATTGTGTCTGAGACACTGACTTGTCCCCGGGAGTGGTGATCCATGTACAGTGACAGTATGCATCTAGTAACTGTATGCTTAGAGATATTCCACATTGAGTTTGTCCTGATACCAACCTAGACTTCAACCTGTGGGATTATCTTCAACACAAACAGTTTTTTTTTTTCATTTTTTATTTTAATTGGAAAGAAAATTATTTTACATGTCAATCCCAGGTCCCTTTCCCTCCCCTCCTTCCCGGCCCCCGCAACTAACACCCTAGCTATCCCATACCCTTTCTGCTCCCAAGCGAGGGTGAGGCCTTCCATAGGGGTTCTTCAAAGTCTGTCTTATTCTTTGGGATAGGGCCTAGGCCAACCCCCTGTGTCTAGGCTCAGGGAGTATCTCTCCATGTGGGATGGGCTCCCAAAGTCCAATCCTATGCTAGGGATAAGTACTGATCCACCACAAGAAGTCCCATAGATTTCCAATGTCTCCTCACTGACACCCACATTCAGGGGGTCTGGATCAGTCCCATGCTAGTTTCCCAGCTATCAGTCTGGGGACTAAGAGCCTTCCCTTGTTCAGGTCAGCTGTTTCTTTGGGTTTCACCAGCCTTGTGTGGACCCCTTTGCTCATCAGCCCTCCTTCATTACAACTGGATTCCAGTTCAGTTCAAGGTTTAGCTGTGGGTGTCTGCTTCTACTTCCACAAGCTGTTTGATGAAGGCTATAAAATGTCATATGAATTAGTCATCAATCTCATTATCAGGAGAGGGCATTTAAGGTAGCCTCTCCTCTGTTGCTTAGATAGTTAGTTGGGGTCATCTTTGTAGCTCCCCAGACATTTCCCTAGTGCCTGATTTCTCTTTAAATCTATAATGTCTCCCTCTATTATATTATCTCTTATCTTGCTCTCTTCTGTTCTTCCCTCAACTCCCATGTCTCCAGCCTCCACTGAGCCATCTCTCCAGCCCCAACACACACAGTTTTCAAATTTTTATTATCAAAGGTAACTTAGAAATAAGAACTCTACCCTTCCCTAACCTTAGCTTTACTTCAACCAGGCCAAGTCACTGCTAACACAGCTTTTAATCTGCTTTCCTTTAAGTTTTAAGCATCTTCCTCTTCATTGTTGATCTACACTATTTTAATTAAATGAGGAATTTTAACAAGGGAAAAACATGACAAAGACTAGTTAAGTGAGAAGAGAAGATAAAGGATTGGTGGGACTTTGTGAGCATGCTATCTGAACACTCCGTTTGGAGTTTTACAGTACAATCCCTTTTTTTCATGGAAAGTAAGTTTGGATTCTAATATATCAATTTCATTGAAGTATGACATTAGATATTAAGGGCCATGCCTTTCCCAATTTTCTCCTGAATTCCCTATGATTTTTTTCAAAACCTCCTTCTTATTTTTTTTTCACATGGTGCTATATTTTCCCAGTATTTGTGAAGACAGATGCAGTCTTAATGCTTGGTTAAAAACACCTTTAGAAATAGTTCAGAGTCAAACATTTACTATAGAAACCATGTGTGATATTTTAGACTCAAACAGTTAGTGTAGAGGCCTGTCAAAGTAGCTCACACCTTCTCTATAGTCCCTCTTTATACTTACTCTTAAGAGTGACATGTTACAATAAATCTTTCCATCACCCACTTGAGTTCTGCCCACCACATGGATGGCCAAAATAACATACAGATAATTATATTAGGTACAAATGCTGCTTGGCCAATGACTAGGATTTCTCATCTGATATCTCAGTCTTAATTATCATAAATCTATATATTTTATAAGACTTATCTTATATGACACCTACCGCTGGCATCCTCATCCCCAGGATCACATGGTGGCTCAGAGCAGAGAGCAGGGGGAAGAGAAAAGGGGAAAAGGAACTACTTCCTGCTTGTCCTTGCTTAAATATGAATCTCCTTGCTATGTCACTTCCTGCCTGGATCACCACTTCTTTACTACATTTCCCAGAATCCTCCTTGACTCCTAGTTCCATTTAACTTGCTGCCTCATTGGCCAAACAGTACTTTATTCAACAATCAATAAGATAAAAATACAGAATACATTCCCCATCTCCTCTTTTCTGTCTAAATAAAAAGAAGGGTAACTTATCTTTTATAATTACTTAAGAAAACTATAACCATAACTATCTGTCTTCAATTCTATCAAAGACTACAAAAGGATAATATATAAACTCTAGAATTGACAGAGACATCTTGCTACCTGGACAGTCACCCAAAGTTCTCTGTAACGTTGGGGCATCCATCTTCAGCCCATAGGCCACAGTGTGTCTGGTACACTTCTCCATTTCAACAGGAACCCTTTAGTACTGTCTTGTTTTATAAGTTCAGCAGTCAATTTCTTGTGAGTCCTGAATATCTATTTATACAGCAACAAACAGTCCAGGCAAGAGAGGTTTCTTGCTCAAATGGCTAATCTTGCCATGTTGAAAGCAAACTCCATAACAAGTTTCTTAGATGCCCAAGCTCCTCTCTGACATAATTGGTGTGCCAGGAGCAGTTGTGTCTGACTGCCAAGAAAACCCTAAGCCATTTAAATGCCGTATTTTCTGTATGTCTTTGAAAGGTTTGAAGAATACCTAACCATCTCAAAAACATCTCTATTTATCTAAAAAACCTAACTAACCTAATTATAAGTTCTATTATAAGTGACTATATAACCTGTATTTAATTATTTATATCATTTTAAGAGATCTGTACAAACACAATACCTAAACAAGAGGTTGGCCAATGACTAGGATTTCTCATCTGCTAGCTCAGTCTTAATTATCATAAATCAATATATTTTATAAGACTTATCTTATCGGATGCCTTCTGCTGGCGTCCTCATTCCCTAGATCACATGGTGGCTCAGAACAGAGAGCAGGAGGAAGAGCAAAGGGGAAAAGGAACTACTTCCTGCTTGTCCTTGCATAAATATTAGTCTCCCTGCTATGTTACTTCCTGCCTGGACCACCACTTCTTTACTACATTTCCCAGAATCCTCCTTGACTCCTAGTTCCATCTAACTTGCTGCCTCATTGGCCAAACAGTACTTTATTCAACAATCAATAAGATGAACATACACAGAAGTACATTCCCCATCGATGACATATCTTGATAACTTCACCACAGTGACCTTAAGGATAAAATATATGTTACATAAGTCTTTGGAGCCCTTACAACCCTGGAAATATCACTGTGTACGCCGATGGAATTTGCCAAATAAATGATGGATGGTGGATGAATACATTGCTATGTTAATAATGTCTTCAAACTTGGCTCCCTTAATTGTTCCATACCCAAATTATTACATAATCAAAATACCATCCATTAGAGTGATCTATTAAAATAATTTATTTTGAATGTGGAGCACAGGATTTAATGTCAATGTTACAGTAATTATTTGGTAAACATCTAATGCTTCTTACAAGGAAACCATAATGACATTAAAATTTCTCTCCAGATAATGAAAGACTTTTACCTGGGATCCCATTTGTCTAGACTCTAGCATACTGGATTACCTTGTTTCATGACACAAAATTGGTAGCTCAGAAAAATAATGAATTAAAATTAAGAATTTATAGATTAGGAATAAGGAAATTTCCATTTTTAAGTATAGAAATACATGTAGTAGCATTTTGACAAATTCAATTTTCTTCTTTTAGTCAGATTGCATTCACTAATAACACCTGTCAAATGTTGGGATTTCTAACATTTTTCAGTAAAAATATTTGTTCCCAGTAGTGAATCTCATCCTGCAACAATGAAGTATGTAGGTACAGTCAACTATGTCACAGGCATGATGTGGTAAGTAACCAAAGTCACCAAACAATAGCAGGATACGGTAACTGGAGGAAAATAGATAATGGCTTCAATGTATTGGTAGTTGGTAAAATGAACTATTTTATAATAATTGATATGATTATAGCAAGACATATTATTTTAGCATATTTTCATTAACTCAAATATTTTCAAGAAGTGTGTTACAAGACTCATACTTTTAAAACATTTTCATTAATTCAAATAACTTCAATGAATGCCTACTGCTGAAAATTCATACTTCACATTTTACATTCCTTTATAGATCTCAAACACCATAATTTGGCAATTGATGAAAAACCGTGGTATACAGTAAACTGAAGTCAGGCATGGCTGGTGTTCCTGCAACCTTGTCTTTCGGGAGGGAAACATGGGAGAACCTTGAGAATGTGATGGCCAGGCAGCCTGCTCCAAACCATGAGTGTCTGGTGAGAGCTTTTCTCTCAAGTCAACAGGCAGAAAGTGACAGTGGAAGGTGGCTGTGTTCTGCTCCAAACTGCACATGTACACATATAGGCATGTGCACCCAGACACTTGCATGACACACACACACACACACACACACACACACACACACACACACACACGGAAAAAATAACCAGGGAACTTACTGGGTGGAGGTGGTAGACAACTTTAATCCCATCACTTGGGAGGCAGAGGCAGGTGAATCTCTGTGAGTTCAAGGCCAACCTGATCTACAGAGTGAGTTACAAGACAACCAGGGCAACACAGAGAAACCCATTCTCAAAGAAACCAAACCAAAACAAACAAACAAAAAACATGGAACTTACTTATGAATAAGCTCAAATTAATGTAATATTATGGAAAACATTGTCATTATTTCCTAATATTAAACAATGATTATACAGAAAGAAAAGCTTACAGAGTTTCTTTTTATTAATTAGGTTTAGGGGGCACACAGATACAGATGGACGTGAATCCGGTGAGGAGACATATTTGCTCAAAGAGGTGACAGATGTGGTGAGTGGGGGGGTCATAATGCACTGTACACATGCACAAAAATTTCAAAGAGTAAGTGAAAATGAAGGTTGAAAGTTGATTAGAAACAGAAGTGTCAAATTTAGCTATAATTTATCTCTGAATGCACTTTGGGTTTTCCGTCATGGTTATAGGTAACTCAGTATCTCATAATGTTCACTCTTAGAAGTAGCACAGAACTTGAAGCATAGCCATTCAGCTTTTGACTACAAGGAGCTGGACAGAGAAAATATACAAAAATGGACTCCATTCACCTCACCCCCCAAATAGAAATGCGTATGGGTGGAGTCTTTTTCTAGATATCTTATGTAGTTCAAACCCACAGAGACAGAAGACAGAGCCACTACTTAACAGTGTAAGAACTGAAAAAAAAATGAGCAGGTAAAGTGCTTGAAGGAACCAAGGCAGAGTAATATCCCAACCGCTCTCCAAGGACAACCAGTTCCCTCATCTTCAAACCCTCTGGTTACCTTACACATTCTTCCCCTTTCCATATATGTTTCCTTTCATTAGTTTCTAACTAAAGGGTTACAAATTGATCTTGAGATTTATTCTTTCACATTTAAACATGGATTAATTTTATTGTATTATTTTTTAAAACAATATTGACAGTTTCACTAACCCAGGATACCAGAAAAAAAAATACACAGTATTGGCCTTTAAAATGTTACATTGAACCATCAATATATAATGTTGGAACTTTAGATTTTACTTCAAAGAATTGAGCAATCCTGCTTTGAAAAGGAGATGATGTCACAGGAAGCCTCTTCACCTGACATGGAGAAACGGTGGGGAGTCCCCGTAAGTCAATGAGCATCATCCCTGATGTAACTTGTCATGTGGTGCTAAAAGAACAAACAAGAACGAGTCACAAGTCGTGGCCCCTCAAACTGTATCTCAGAACCAAAGCTTAATTCAATAAAGACTTAATAAATCAAAGGACTTTTATTTGAACTTAGCATGTGCATTTATGTACATGAAAAGAGACAGACTTAGTTGCTTTTGATTTTTCAGTCTTTAACATTTTTTTCTATTTTGTTCTAAATATGCTCTGAGATATATCTTTTCATATTCATGTTTCAGGAGGAGGTTTTCTAATTTTTTTGCCAGTATTATGAATGCTGGTCCCTAAAGAAAAATGAATGACTTACTTTTCATTCATTACACTAAAAAAAAATCACAAAAGTGTTACCTATTAACACTACACAAATGACAGTAGAGCATCCTACTTCTCATCTGGGTATTGGCTACTAAGAACAAACCATATGTCATATTCATGAATGTATTATAAGTGTACCCACGAGTGTAATTCATGTAAAAAGGTTATAATTGCACATTTAGATTGTGGAGTCCTGCTTAGGCTTAAAAACTAAAAATTCCAAAGACATGCATATGGTACAATATCGTTAGAATTTCAGAGAAAGTAAGTAATTAATAGCAACACTTCCAAATGTCCCTTGCATCTGGAAGGACTTTTGTTTTCTCAGTCCCACATACCCCTTTCTATAAAGAATCAAACAGGTTAATTTTTTTATAAGTTTTGTGTTTGAATTAGAAACAAGATTGTTTTACATGACAATCCCAGTTCCCTTCTCCTCCCAGCCTCCCCTAACAGCCCCCCCAACTAAAACCCTACCTATCACACACCTTTTCTTATATTCTTCCCCTGACTCAAACTTTCTGCTCTCTTATGACCTCCTCACCCCTCTTCTCCCCTTCTCATTCTCACAGCTCCCTCTCCTCTCCCCCCATGTTTCCAATTTGCTCAGGGGATCTTGACCTTTTCCCCTTCTCCAGGGGGCCATGTATGTCTCTCTTAGACTACTCCTTATTTCCTGTCTTCTCTGGTGGTATGGACTGTAGGCTGGTAATACTCTACTCTTTGTCTAAAATCCACATATGAGGGAATAGATACCATGTTTGTCTTTTTGTGATTGGGTTACCTCACTCAGAATGGTTTCTTCTAGCTCCATCCATTTTCCTGCAAATTTCAA
The DNA here is from genome assembly GCF_003668045.3 of Cricetulus griseus. Lineage (NCBI taxonomy): Eukaryota > Metazoa > Chordata > Mammalia > Rodentia > Cricetidae > Cricetulus > Cricetulus griseus. The sequence continues at coordinate 3,842,079 of NW_023276806.1, forward strand.
GATTCCATTATTTTTTTTTACTGAGTAGTAATCCATTGTGTAAATGTACCACATTTTCTCTATCCATTATTTGGCTGAGGGCATCTAGGCTGCTTCAAGTTTCTGGCTATTATAAATAGTGCTGCTATGAACATCGTTGAACAGATGTCCTTATTATGTGAATGTGCTTCTTTTGGGTATATACCTAAAAGTGGAATTGGTGCATTCTTGTGGTAGACTGATTCCCATTGTCCTGAGGAGTCAACATACTGATTTCCAAAGTGGTTGTACAAGTTGGCATGCCCATCAGCAGTGGAAGTGTTCCCCTTTATCCACATCTTGTCCAGCATGAACTGTCATTGGTGTTTTTGATTTTGGCCATTCTGACAGGAGTAAGATGGTATCTCAGAGTTGTTTTGATTTGCATTTCCCTGTTGGCTAAGGATGTTCAACACTTTCTTATGTGTCTTTCAGCCATTTTATATTCCTCTATTGATAATTGTCTATTTAGTTCTGTACCCCACTTTTTAATTGGATTGTTTGGTGTTTTGGAGACTAGCTTCTTGAGTTCTTTTTATATTTTGGAGATCAGCCCTCTGTCAGATGTGGGGTTGGTGAATATCTTTTTCCAGTCTGTGGGCTGCCGTTTGGACTTGCTGACTGTGTCCTTTGCCTTACAAAGCTTCTCAGTTTCAGGAGGTCACATTTATCAATTGTTGCTCTCAGTGTCTGTGCTACTGGTGTAATGTTAAGGAAGCAGTCTCCTGTACCAATTAATTCCAGGGTATTTCCCACTTTGTCTTCTAATAGGGTTAGTGTGGCTGGGTTTTTGTTGTGGGCTTGATCCATTTTGACTTATGTTTTGTGCATGGCAATAAGCTTGGGTCTATCTGTAGTCTTCTACATGTCCATATCCAGTTATGCCAGCACCATTTGTTGAAGATGTTCTCTTTGTCCAGCATATAAATTTGTGTTGTTTGTCAAAAATCAGGTGTTCGTAGGTGTGTGGGTCAATATCAGGGTTTTTCAACTCTATTCCATTGGTCTACCTGTCTATTTTTGTGCCAGTACCAATCTGTTTTCAGGACTATAGTTCTGTAAAAGAGCTTGAAGTTAGGCATGGTGATGCCTCCAGAAGTTCCTTTATTTTACAGCGTTGTTTGGGCTATGCTGGGTCTTTTGTTGTTCTTTCAAGGTCTATGAAGAATTGTGTTGGGATTATGATGGGGATTGCATTGAATCTGTAGATTGCTTTTGGCAAGATTGCCATTTTTACTATGTTGATCCTATCCAAGGGTATGGGAGGTCTTTCCATTTTCTGGTATCTTCTTTAATTTGTTTCTTTAAAGAGTCAAAATTCTTGTTATAAGACTTTCACATTTTTGGTTAGTGTTACTCCAAGGTATTTTATGTTGTTTGTGGCAATTGTAAAAAGTGATGTTTCTCTGATTTCTTTCTCCACCAATGTGTCATCGGTATATAGTAGGGCTACAGATTTTTTGAGTTAATCTTGTATCCTGCCACTTTGCTGAAGGTGTTTATCAGCTGTAGGAGTTCCCTGGTAGAGTTTTTCAGGTCACTTATGTAGACTATCATATCATCTGCAAATAGTGAGAGTTTGACTTCTTCCTTTCTGATATGTATTCCCTTGATCTCCTTTTGTTGTCTTATTGCTCTAGGTAGAACTTCAAGTATAATATTGAAGATATATGGAGAGAGTAGACAGGCTTATGTTGTTCCTGATTTTAGAGGGATTGCATTGAGTTTCTCTCCACTTAATTTGATGATGGCTGTAGGCTTGCTGTATATTGCTTTTATTATGTTGAGGTATGGTCCTGTTATCCCTCATTTCTCCAAGACCTTTATCATGAAGGAGTGTTGGATTTTGTCAAAGGCATTTTTGGCATCTAGTGAGATGATCATGTTTTTTTTTTTTTCTTCAGTCTGTTTATATGGTGGATTACATTGGTGGATTTTCGTATGTTGAACCATCCTTGCATCTCTGGGATGAAGCCTACTTGATCATGGTGGATGATGTCTCTGATGTGTTCTTAGATTCAATTTGCCAGTATTTTATTGAGAATTTTTGTATCAATGTTCATGAGGGATTATTGGTCTGTAGTTCTCTTTCTTAGTTATGTCTTTGGGTGACTTGGGTATCAAAGTTATTGAAGCCTCATAAAAAGAGTTTGGCAATGACCCTTCTGCTTCTATTTTGTAGAATACTTGAAGAATTGGTATTAGCTGTGCCTTGGAATTTCTGGTAGAATTCTGCACTGAAGCCATCTGGCCCTGGGCTTTTTTGGTTGGGAGAATTATGATGACAGCTTCAATTTTATTAGGGGTTATAGGTCTATTTAAATTGCTCATCTCTTCTTGATTTAATTTTGGTAAGTGAAATCTGTCCAGAAAATTGTCCATTTTCTTTAGATCTTTGAATTTTGAGGAATATAGCTTGAGGAATAATAAATTTTATTAATGTGCATGGTCACACTCTGCTGTTTGGTAAGTTTGGATAAAGGTTTGTCTATCTTGTTGATTTTCTCGAAGAACCAACTCTTCGTTATGTTGATTATTTGTATTCTTCTCCTAGTTTCCATTTTATTGATTTCAGCCCTTAATTTGATTATTTCCTGGCATCTGCTCCTCCAGGGTGTATTGGCTTCTTTGTTTTCTAAAGCTTTCAGTTGTGCTGTTAATTCTCTAGTGTGATTGTTCTCCTGTTTCTTCATGTGGGCACTTAGCGCTATGAACTTTCCTCTTAGCACTGTTTTCAAAGTGTTCCATAGGTTTGGGTATGTTGTGTTCACATTCTCATTGAATTCTAGGATATCTTTAATTTGTTTTTTTATTTCTTCCTCAACCCAGGATTGTACAATTGAGTGTTACTTAATTTCCATGAATTTGTAGTTTTGTAATTCGTGTTGTTGTTGAATTCTAACTTTAAAGCATGGTGGTCTGATAAAATACATGGTGTTATTTCAATTTTTTGGTACCTGTTGTGGTTTGCTATGTTGCCAGGTATATGGTTGATTTTAGACAAGGTTCCATGTGGAGCTGAGAAGAAGGTAAATTGTTTTGTATTTGGATGGAATGTTTTATAGATATCTGTTAAGTCCAATTGGGCCATGACTTCAATTAGTTCCTTTGTTTCTTTTTTAAGTTTCTGTCTGGTGTTCCTGTCCAGTGGTGATAGTGGGGTGTTGAAGTCTTCCACTATAAGTGTGTGCAGTTTTATGCGTGATTTGAGTTTTAGTAATGTTTCTTTTACAAACGTGGATGCCCATTGTATTTGGGGCATAAATGTTCAGAATTGAGACTTCATCCTGATGGATTTCTCCTGTGATGAGTAGGAAGTGACCTTCTTCATCTCTTTTGGTTGATTTTACTTTAAAATCCAGTTGTTTGATATTAAGATTGCTACCCCCCACTTGTTTCTTGAGTCCATTTGGTTGGAAAATCTTTCCCCAACCTTTTATTCTTAGGTTGAGGTGTGCTTCTTGTATGCAGCAGAAGGATGGATTCTGTCTTCTTATCCATTCTGCAAATCTGTGTCTTTTTACAAGGGAATTGAGACCATTAATGTTGATGGATATTAATGACCATTGATTATTTTTCATTCTTGTTTGTTTTGATTTGGTTATAGTGGCAAAATTATGAGTGGGATTCTATCCCTTTTTCCATTTGGCTGTTGGTAAAGTGGGATTATCTATTGCCTATATTTTTCTGGTTACAGTGAACTTCCTTGGGTTGCAGTTTTCCTTCCAGAACTTTCTATATGGCTGGATTGATGGATATGTATTGTTTGAAACTGGTTTTGTCATGGAATATCTTGTTTTCTCCATCTATATTGATTGAAAGCTTTTCTGGGCATAGTAGTCTGGGATAGCATCCATGGTCTCTTAGTAGAGGGAGAATATCTCTCCAGGACCTTCTGGCTTTCAGAGTTTCCATGGAAAAGTCAGGCGGAATTCTTATAGGTTTGCCTTTATATGTTACTTGACCTTTTACTTTGCTGATGTTAATATTTTCTCTTTGTTCTGCATGTTTGGTGTTTTGATTATTATGTGGCAAGGAGACCCTTTTTTTGGGTTTGGTCTATTTGGTTTTCTGTAGGCTTCTTATATTTTCATAGGCATGTCTTTTTTTAGGTTGGGAAAGTTTTCTTCTATGATTTTGTTGAATATATTTTCTGCACCTTTGAGTTGGATTTCTTTACCTTCTTCTATACATATTAGTCTTAGGTTAGGTTTTTTCATGGTATCCTATATTTCCTGGATATTTTGTGTTAGGGATTTGTTGGACTTAAGATTTTCTTTTGTTGGTGATTCTATTTCCGCTAGTGCGTCTTCAACTCCTGAAATTCTCTCTTCCATCTCTTGTATTCTGGTGGTTATGCTTACGTCTGTAGTTCATGATCATTTACCCAGGTTTTCTATTTCCAGCATTCCCTCAGATTGTGCTTTTTTCTCTATTTCAGTTTTACGTATTGAACTGTTTCCTTGAGAGATTTGTTGATATCTTGCATTTTTCGGTTTGTTTTTTCTTCCATTTCTTTAAGGGATTTTTTCATGTCCTCTTTGAGGTCCTCTATCATTTTCATGAAGATGATTTTAAGGTCATTCTCTTCTGCTTCATCGTCATTGTGATGTCCAGATCTTGCTGTGTATGGTTCCTTGTCTCCGGTGTCATATTGGAGTTTCAGTTGTTAGATGTGCTTTTTTTCCTTGACCTCTCATCCTTTCTTCTTGTGGGTGTAGCAGGAGTCTCTTCCTCTCCTGGTGGGTATGGGACCAAGGTTCCCTTCTGATGGATGCAAACAGTTCCAATACTCTGATATCTGTAGTCTTGTAGTGGATGGAGTCAGAACTGCCACTGCGGCCAGGCCGTGTCCGGGTGTGTAGGATAAGGCTGAGACAGACCAGGAGACAGCCGCTGGCCCACCTAGGCCATTGGATTGAGGTGGCACTGCCACCAGGGCCTAGGGAGTGTCTGGGTACATCAGACAGGTTTAAATGTACTCAGTCAGATTTTCAATAAGGGCTATACTTCCTTCTGGATTTCACAGTGGTACGGCTTACACAGATATTACTAGCCAGCTCCAAGGTCATGACATGTGGCTTGGGGACCATTGTTCCCAAAATGACCATGAGAAAAGTATGATGACCACTGAAGTAGCACTAGGAAACAATAAGAAGCAAGCAATGAAAGATGAAGAAATAAAGTTCAGAGTTTTAACACATGAAATGTAAGTTCACAAGGCCATACTTTTTTTGTGAAAGACCTGGTGAAGGTCTATTAACCAAAGTCTGAGAGTTAAGTAAATTGGGTTGAGAATGTAGCTTGGTTGGTAGAATGCTTACTTAGCGTACATGAAGCCTTAGGTTCAGCCAAACCCACTGCACAGCATGGTCAGGCTCACATACAATCCAAGCACTTCAGAAATAACAGCAGAAAGATCAGATGTTCAATGCCATGACCCCTTTTTTGAGGTCATAGAGAAAAACAGAGTCACAGGCATTGACTCCCTCCTTTTGCTGTGTAGACTTCTGGAATAAGCTCAGGTCAAAACCCATAGTGTCACATACCCTTAACACTAAGCCATCTCACTAAACTGGAGTTTCTTTTTAATAAAATAGTTTAACATGTTGACTATTTTCAAACTAGGAACATAAAAGCACATATTACAGGCTCATCCTCCTGAGGCATTCAGTCATTGTAATGCTGTTGTGTGGGCTCAAATGGTATATGGAGTAGAGTGTGCCAATGGTCTCTGCTGTGAGGAAGCAAGGTCTGCTGAAGTTTACTCCAAGTTTTAAGTCTTTGCTGATGAGAGGGACAATGACCAATCAAGGAGACAATCACACTGAAGGACACAATGTATCATCTGTATTCTTAAGAGCATTTGAAATTTGCATCTTTGCTATTATGACCTTCACATTGTTACAACAATTAAGAGGATGAGAAAAGTCCATAGACATGTTTAGGATTTGGGAACAAAAACTTGAATATAATTTGGAAACATTGTAAACCTAGAGCAATAATCAACATCTCTAGGTTACATACTTTAAAGCCCTGTTTCATAAAGTGGGAAGACAAGTTTTGGTCAATGGACAACAAAACGACATTGAGGGACAAGTAGAACCTTTATTCTTCCTCAATAGGCTACAGTGAGCAGAGTGTTTCTGTTAACCTTTCCTTAGTAAGAACTCATTCACCTTTTAATGATGTTTTGATTTTCCTACATTCTCTCTAGTGAATGAATGTTTTTCCTCCATGTTGACATAACCTTTGCACCATTTCACTCCTGTGTGTCTTCTATAATTGCCATACTATCTGTGAGTGTAATGCTTTGCATGTATCTGGCATATATATTTAGAATTACACTCTTTACAGTGCTTAGTAAGAGCCTATGTTACTTACTACAGTATTCTATCTGCTCTCCACTCTACCCTAGAATGAAGCAAATGAGAATTGAGCTAAGGATCATCATAAGAGCACAGCCTGCAACGGTTATCAAAACTCCCACAATAATTGAGCAAAATCATAAGCTTGCCAGAGTTCTCTTAATCTCTCTGCTAACCACCAGATTGTCACCACCACAGTTACAGCCCCTACTGTTGCTTTGGTGGCAAACACTACTTCACTAACTGCATTATCCTGACAGTAAGCTCAACAACCATGACCACTGTCAGTGATAACCCATCATAAGACTGCCAGCAGGATAGTCACAGACGCCATCACCTAACCATGACCACCATAATATCTCAGCCATCTCACCAGCTCCACACTGTCACCCTGCACCAACATATACTTCAATGGTCAAACAATGCCAGGCTCTCACCAGTTTCCAGATACTAGATTATCATGTTCACACTGCAAAAGGCAACACTATTTGTAGAAAAGAGTTCATAGCTTAGTTTATTAATATGCTCCATCCTAGGATGAAAGGGGGAACATGCTGACTTCCATAGTCCAATAAACTGATTTGCTAGGAATTTGTCAGATTTCCCCAGGAGAATAACAATTGGAAAGTTACATTTACCATAAAGTATTGAGAGGAAAAAATATAAAGAGACATCCTGTAATTCTGTTATGTCTTCCCATGAGCACATTAATACAGTTTTGAAATTCAGTAGGATGCACCCAAGTAAAGACCACTCTTCCACAATGAACAAAGAGGTTTGATGTTTTGTTTTTAGATTACTTAATAGACCGTCCAATAACAGGGAGATGACATCCTGTGGCATCACTCTCTAAATTAGTATTTTCACTAGAATTTCACAGGATGCCTGGAAAATGCTACAAGCCTTTGTGCATTGACAGACACAAAATAAGAAATCTGTATCGTGCATGACATTATATGATATTTACATGAATTTCCAAGTAGAAGCAAATTTAATAGTAAATCTTCACAAAAGGAAGAAAACTTTGGCAACAATGAGAAAAGAAGACTTCTTATGAGAATATGAAATATCTTCTGGTTTTAAAAGTATTTCATAATCTGGAAGTGTATTTCAAAAGTATCTGTCAGTCAGGGAGTCTGTACATGTCTGCCCTAGGTTCTCTGCACATGTGTTGGCCTTTAGCTTGGTGTTCTTGTGGCATTCCTAAGGGTGGCAGACTCTGACTCTTTTGTCTGATCCTGGGATACTTTTCATCCTACCAGGTTTCCTCACTCAGACTTGATATGAGAGTATGTGCTTAGTCTTTTTGTAACTTGTTATGCCATGTTTGATTGATATCCCTGGGAGGCTGGCTATTAAAAGAAATGAAGGAATAGTGGATCTCAGGGAAGGGAGATGAGGGACTCAGACAAGGATTGGAAACTCTGTTTGGCATGTAATGTATGACAGAAAAATAAATAAGAAAAAATAAATGCAGCTTAATAAAAAAGAAGTTAAGAAAGCTGAAGTATTTTAATGATATTATCATAAACAGTCTTGTTTAATCTATTTCCTTCGTTTAGTCAAAAGAGGAGCAGCTGTATCTACTGAAATCTCAGAAGGTACCACAGGCTTGAAAGTAGCTTGCCTGCATTTGATTCTTTAAAGAAGCCCAGAGAGAACTTGCACTACTGACTGTAGTATCTTATGACCATACTTAGCTTTCCTTGCTGAGGATGTGTATTTGGTGCAGATGTTTGTTAAGAATATCAACTTGCACAAATGGTGTTGGCATAACTGGTTGCAGACATGTAGAAGACTACAGTTAGACCCAAGCCTCTTTATTGCCTTGCACAAAACGTAAGTCAAAATGGATCAAAGGCCTCAACATAAATCCAGCTACACTGAACCTATTAGAAGACAAAGTTGGAAATACCCTGGAATTAATTGGTACAGGAGACCTCTTCCTGAACATTACACCAGTAGCACAGACACTGAGACCAACAATTGATAAATGGGACCTCTTGAAAGTGAGAAGCTTCTGTAACGCAAAGGACACAGTCAGCAAGTCCAAACGGCAGCCCACAGACTGGAAAAAGATATTCACCAACCCCACATCTGACAGAGGGCTGATCTCCAAAATATAAAAAGAACTCAAGAAGCTAGTCTCCAAAACACCAAACAATCCAATTAAAAAGTGGGGTACAGAACTAAATAGACAATTATCAATAGAGGAATATAAAATGGCTGAAAGACACATAAGTAAGTGTTGAACATCCTTAGCCATCAGGGAAATGCAAATCAAAACAACTCTGAGATACCATCTTACTCCTGTCAGAATGGCCAAAATCAAAAACACCAATGACAGTTCATGCTGGAGAAGATGTGGAGAAAAGGGAACACTCTCCCACTGCTGGTGGGAGTGCCAACTTGTACAACCACTTTGGAAATCAGTATGTTGACTCCTCAGGACAATGGGAATCAGTCTACCACAACATCCAGCAATTCCACTCTTAGGCATATAACCAAAAGAAGCACATTCATAGAATAAGGACACCTGTTCAACGATGTTCATAGTAGCACTATTTGTAACTGGAAGTAGCCTAGATGCCCCTCAAACAAAGATTGGATGGAGAAAATGTGGTACATTTACACAATGGAGTATGACTCAGAGGAAAAAGACAATGGACTCTTGAAATTTGCAGGAAAATGGATGAAATTAGAAGAAACCATTCTGAGCGAGGTAGCCCAATCACAAAAAGACAAACGTGGTATATACTCACTCATATGTGGTTTTTAGACATAGAATAAATGGTTACCAGCCTACAATCCACACCGCCAGAAAAGCTAGTAAAAAGGAGGACCCTAAGGGAGACATACATGGTTCCCTGGAGAAGGGGAAAGGGTCAAGATCTCCTGAGCAATTTGGGAACATGGGAAGAGGGGGCAAGGAGCTAGGAGAATGAGAAGGGGAGAAGAATATGGATGCAGAGGACATGGGGGAGCAGAAAGTATGAGTCTGGGAAAGAATACACGATAACAAGAATGGAGATATCATAATAGAGGGAGACATTTTTGGTTTACAGAGAAATCAGGCACTAGGGAAATGTCTGGAGATCTACAAAGAAGACACCAGCTAACAATCTAAGCAACAGAGGAGAGGCTACCTTAAATGCCATCCCCTGATAATGAGATTGATGACTAACTTATATGCCATCCTATAGCCTTCATCCAGCAGCTGGTCGAAGTAGAAGCAGACACCCACAACTAATCACTGAACTGAACTGGAATCCAGAGGCAGAGAAGGGTGAGTGAAGAGCAAAAGGGTCCATACCAGGCTGGTGAAACCCACAGAAACAAGTGACCTGAACATCAGGGAACTTTTGCTCCCAAGACTGATAGCTGGGATACCAGCATGGGACTGATCCAGACTCCAGGAACATGGGTTTATGTGAGGAAACCTTGGAACTCTATGGGACCTCCTGTAGAAGTTCAGTACTTATCCCTAGCCTAGTTGTGGACTTAGGGAGCCCATTCCTCATGGAGGATTCTCTCTGAGCCAAGACACACGGGGGGTGGGCCTAGGCCCTATCCCAAAGGATGCAATAGACTCTGATGACACCCTATGGAAGGCCTCACCATCCAGGGTGAGCAGAAAGGATATGTGATAGGTAGGGTATTACTTGGGGAGGTGGGAGTGGAGGACGTGAGAGAGAAGGGAACTGGGATTGTCATGTAAAACAATCCTGTTTCTAATTCAAGTTTATAAAAGTTGGAAAAAAAGAATATCAACTTGCAATCCTTTATGTAGGTGTGATCTCTACAAAAATTGCTTCTATCCACATTAATATGCCCATTGTCCCAGTCTTGTTTATGGAATAATTTCTAAGAGAAACTGTTTAACATTAGACTTCTGGTATTCTGGTCTTACAATCTTTCTGCCCCATATGGAGAATTATTCTTTGAGATACAGGGCTGTGATGCAGATGTAGCTGTCAGAGTCAGACTACCCAAGATCTGTTGGAGATGTGTCATCCTCCAGGGACAATGCTGAATTGGTTGTTCATGCAAAGTCATCAGTATTGAAAACACACACATCAAAAATTAGACTCAGTATACATGTGTATGTGTACATATACACATATGAGCAACAATAATAAAAAAGGCTGTAAACTTGAGAGTTGGGGATAGCTTGGAGATGGATTAAACAAAGAAGGAGTTGAGGGGTACCTTGGAGGGTCAGGATTAAAATTACGGTGGAAAGTGATGTAATTGTATTTTAATTAAAAACATATTAAGCTGAATATGAATGTGCTTCTTTCTATCAGTCTGGGAAAATGTGGCACAGGAGAAAGCAGTCATTTATCTGGCATTTGAGTCAATCATCACCCATTCCTAAAATAACAAATTACTTTGAAACTGTAATGATTCTGATGAACTCAGACTTGGTGGTTTCCTCCCAGTGCTGGGGTGGTAGAGGCAGGGGATGCATAACCTGAGACACGTGGAAAGGTCTTTCCCAGAAGCTCAGGGGCTTGGTGAATGATTAGTTCTGTAACTTGTACCATTTAGTATTTGATGAAGAGAATAAATTTGGTCATTCTTAATCTTAGAAAATAACCTCCAAGTCATTGCAATATATATTTGTGTACTGTATGCCCTTAAGTCCTTACTTAATTTGGAAATCTAAAAAAAAAGCATGTTTTTGCAATTAAAAATCTTTAGGATATGATCAATCAGTCTCATGCAGAGTGCTTATTCCAGAGGGGAAAAAAAGATATATTCCCACACAGAAGCCTAAAATGAATTTTATATACAGGCTCTGCCTTTAATGACATCAAATGAAGAGAAGTACAATAACAACAAGCTCTTTTCTAATAAAATACAAACAGAATGTGTCCCTGAAAAATGACAGCTGAGGAGGATTGGCTGGGCGTGAGACCCGGAAGACAACCGGCTGTTGCCTCTAGTGTTTAAGCTATTCTGCCCTGGGTGTGAGTTCCCTGGGTGGAGGCACCGCTGCATGGGAAAGCTACCCACCTGCCTCCCAGACTTCCTTTAGTGAAAGACTGAACTGGAAGCATGACCCAAATACATCCTTCCCCTCCTCAGCTGCCTCTGGTCTGAGTGGCTTAGAGCAACAGAGCTCAAGCTAGAGGCTCATGGGTCCGGACAACCCCATAGTCTATTGGAGGGTACAGGTGCCAATCAGTGCGTTCCTCTTTCTCCCTCCCTTATCCATAGATTCATATGAGCAGTGCTCACTTCCTGATCTGAAGGTTTGGAGATTTTTTTTTTTTTAGAACCCACACATAATATTGTATTCTTGTCTCGCTGAGCTTGCTCGTCCAACCCAGTACAATGTCCTTCAGTTACATCCATGTCAGTTCAAATGGGGATAATCTCTTCAGTCTGAAGACGTCAGGGTCTCAGAGGATCCATTGACCACATACATCCTCGTTATCCATTCCCACAGAGGCAGACAGACACACTGACTCCTTCTCTTCACTAATGTGCATAGCGCTGCACCAAAGCAGACAGCTCAGGGTTCTCCTGTGTCCTGATCTCGATTCATGGCTGGGTGAGAGAGAAGGAAATGTGCTTTTCAGTTCATGTGAACCAGGGGTGACTATAGGAATGTGATTCTCTAAATAACCCTCGAGCTCAGTGTGCCATCAGAAACAATCTAAGATCTCACTAGATGGCACTCTCTATGTCAGTCAACTCCATTGACTTTATTAATTCTGTGGGCAACACACAGACGAATTAAGCCAAAGACCACTGGGAACAAGACAACTCTCAGTGAAATGGTCATGGCTGAAGGGCAACCTCAAAGCTGAAGTGCCCATAGTTCAGCCCCTGGCCTTTGTGATTTCATTCCTTCTAACAAACCTTCTAATGTTTCCCAAAGTAGACATTAGGAATGCAGAAGCAGAAGCAGATTATATTTTTCTCCCCTGTTTTCACAAATTAATTTAATAAAATATAGAGTCTAGAGAGCATCTACCCTATTTATGTCAGAATGATGACCGGGTTGGTAATGTTTGAGTAATGCCATAAGTTGATGAATAGAACCACTGCCATATTCAGAAAACTGCATTCCACAACTTTCTTCCACATTTCACAGGCTCATACCCATTCCATTCTTCTTCCATGATGTATCCTGGGCCTTTTGGTCAGGGTTGAGAGTCATTCTTTTCAGAGTCTATGGCTACTATATGTTTCTCTTGCTTTGGCGGATGGGCCCATACCCATACACACATGGAAAAGACTGCCTGTTCGGATATTACTGTCTGGATTTAGTACATTATGCCAAAAAGGGGTATGCAGAAGGTTGAGAGAGAATGTGATAAGGAGGAGGGAGCCAGTTGAGGGGATAGGAAGTAGATATGATCATAGTTCATTGCATAGTTTTATGAAATTCTCAAGGATAAAGAAAAATTGCAGAAGTCAGTAATTCAATTTGTCTTGTGAATTATTGAGAATGTCAAGTGTATATTAGTCTTACAGGGTGCATTTCTTGTTCAGCTTTTCTCCAATTTTGATGATTTCTATGGTTCTGTCCTCAAGCTTAATGAGAATCAGAGTCCCAAGTACTGTTAAGTTGACCCAGGAAAACTTTTCTGATTTCTAAGACATTTTACTTTTCATTTGTGGAAATGCCTTTTGATCTTGTATAAAATGTCACTTTCTCCCTGAATTTACCAATTACTTCACAGATAGCATCCATCTTTTTCTGGGTCATCATCCACGTATGACTATTACAAATTAATAAAACAGAAATAATGAGGGTATAGTTTGTGTTATTGGTGTAACAGCTTCTCTATGCCCAAGGCCTTTGTATTAGACTGTCCTTAGGTAACAGTGCCATGTGCAATCCACACATACAATGAAAATGTAAAAATCTGAAAAAATACATCATGGCTATTATTCATAATCACTCAGGTCATTTGTCACTATCAAAAAAGAGTAATAGCTTCAGTATGTCACCAAAAAGTATAAACGCTAGAGTTTTCTCATTGTTCATTCCAGTTTCTAATACTCTATGATTCTAATTAATTATAAATGGCTTTTGCAATTTTACTGATACTTTCATTTAACTGAGTGACCAGATGGCTTTGGCCTTTAACATATATGGTTTCAGCTAACAATTTGAAGCCAGTCTTAAACCTAAATCCTCCCTGTAGTATTTAAATAAATCCTAGAAAACAATGACACTAACAAACATATTTGTTCATGTTTCATATTATAATGTTGCCCTATAGTTTGTGACTCAAACTGTCTTGTACATTCCTTCTGTGGCAGGTTCATGTCCAATGTGGGGACCAGTGTGTCCTGTTACCATTAGGGAAATGTAAAATTGTTCTTACCATGGGCATCTGTAACTATTGTGAGAAATGGAAACTTCATACCCTGAAATGTCTTCTAGAGTCTGAATTTGTTCTGACTGGCCCTTTTGTGTTAGTTTTTACTGCTCTTACTTTTAACCCTACTAGGAAAAATAGTATTATTTAATAATGCATAGATGCGGTAGATGGTAATCCTGTAGATTTTTGCCCATTCATTCTGAATTCAAGAGTGTACTCATGTCAAGTTGAATATTTTGTGTTAGTGATAGCAGAACCCAGGTGAATTGTTGTTGCTGTATTTGGTCTTTCAGACTGCTGACATACTTTTCCTAAGTTCTCACACCAAATTTCTTATAGATAAGAGTATTATTGTTCCAATATCACTACCCTGAATAGCTTATATGAAGAAGCCAGAAAACCTTTCCGAACCCTTCCAAAGACACAGGGGCCTGGAAAGGCTGGGCTCCAGACTCTACCAGAACAGACCCTCATGATCAAGACCCACATGGACCATTCTCTGTGACTGTCTTTACTGTATGTCAACCTGTATCAAATTCGACATTTCTACAATCATCAGCAATGGCTGTGGATGTTCCTGAGGTTTGTGAGCCATTGTCATCAGTCATCAAACAAGGAAAGGGCAGTAGAAAGTTCCAGTTTTATTCTTATTTGCTTAGAAGTTCAGATACAGCCTTGGATGCTTATCAGTATCTGACTTGGGGCACAATCATGGGCATGGCCCTTTTATATGTGGTGTCTCGTACATTTTGGGGGAATTGAGTCCATATTAACAAGTTCTCTCTCTCTCTCTCTCTCTCTCTCTCTCTCTCTCTCTCTCTCTCTCACACACACACACACACACACACACACACACACACACACACGAACTCACTCACCAGCGAATGTATACATATATACCACCCTTTATAAACTAGCTTAAAATGGAAATATTATGATAGAGTCAACATAATTTACACCTTTGTTTATTCATTTAAAATATCTAGAACAAATTAATTAATCTTCCCTTTTTCAAATTAAAGCAAGGATTTAGTATTTAGTAACATTAGAAAATGGTCTTCATAAGATGGGTGTATAAGGAGCCCCATACAAATAAATCAACACATATAGAACATAGACCAAATCAACAAACTAAAACTTTTAAAATAGTCCCTTTCAATAGATTGATAATACCTTTGATCTACCACCTAATTTTTATAACTGCTTGAATTCTGACCACTTCCTTAGAATGTAAGAAGCAACAACATGAAATTTTAAAGCTTCCCCCCCAGATTTTCTATTAAGTATTGTCAGGTTTTATTTTGAGCTGTCATCTTGGGTTTAAAATTATTCTAATGAAAACCAGGAGAATATTCGTTTTCATTGAATTATTCCATGTTAACAGAGGTTATCCAAGGCAGAGATTGCAATGAGAAATAGAAGATTTGTTTTCATAAAACATACTATCTATACTTAATTTTCTTTAGTGAATCAGTTGTCACCGAAATAAATGCAGGAATACAAGATTGTAATGATGGCTATGGTCAATCTCTTCTGGAATAATTTAATTTCTGAGCAAGTTTATTTGAGACACACTGTACTGAAGAAAATGTAGCATTTGTTTGAAACATCATGATGTGGTATTTGCTTCTCCACATCTACAGACTGAAGTCAAGCAAGGTTCAGGAGCCAGCAAGCCATCAATCTCCTCCAACAGAAGTAACATTAAATGTATTTAATAAGTGTGTGTGTGTGTGTGTGTGTGTGTGTGTGTGTGTGTGTGTGTGGTGTATGCATCAAAACGAGGTAACCAATGCCTTCTAGAAGTATACAATCAACATGAATTCACACCATTTTTTCTCATTTTCCTTTTGAGTAAGTAACTTCTACTGGGGATTTATCTGTTAAGATTTCACTTACAAAAGGATTTTCTTCCTCCTTCCCGCAACCACATAACATGGATGGAAGTCCTTACCTTTCAAAATGTTACATGCTAATCTTTCATATACTTAAGTTGCCTTAATTGTCCTAGATATTTAAAAAGTAAACAAAGGTTTAAGTTCCATTGACTCTGTTTTAATGTTCCCATTTAAGCCATAAAGTGTGCTGAGAGTTTTCCAGAGTGAAAGTATCAATGAAATGTGTCCTAGCATTGATTATTAATAACAGATAAAATTTTAGAAACAATGCTTCTCCTTTTTAATTTAAAGCATAGTTTCAGAATTTACTAACATTAGACAGAGGACTTCACAATATGGGTCCATAAACCACCTCAGAGCATTACTGTTCATATTGAAAGAGAGATCTAAGTAAAGAAACCTCATGTCCACATCTCCCCATATCTCATAGAGTTAATTACAGCATGTAGAACATTAAAAAATAAAATATACCTCATAAGTGTTTCCATACAAATTCACCTAGGAGTTCATACACATAATAAGTCAACACCTCTCCTCTATGTTTCTTCTGCTTTTTTCTTTTTATTTGTTTATTTATTTTAGTTTGTTTATCCCTTTCCATCTGCAGGATGGATTCCTCTCTGTGGACTGAACCACTTTCCCTTTGCCCAGGCTTCTTCATTGTCCTCCAATTTTACCTTAGCAAGTTGACTTCCATATCCCCTTAATGTTTCTAATTCATCCAAATAGAGAAAATATTCATTTAATAAGAACTTTGTCAATCATGAGAGCATGTCTGTAATAATATGATTAAGAAGTTATACCACAGTGAGTGTCTGCAAATATCCCCATACAAAAATGGCAGTGAGGCCAAATTTTAATTTAGACAGTTAGTCTTATTAGTTTACTAGAAGAATATGTGTGTGTATTTCCATTAAAACAGAGGCAAAGTTATAATGTGGTCTCCTTGCAATGAATGGCCTTCATTAGCAATGATTTCCAAAGAATCTGCTGTTTCTGGGCATGGCTCTTCAACACGGCATCACTGCAGGCTGACCTTGCTGTCTGCTCATCTGAATGCCAGCATGGCTGCCAAGTAGACATAACAGTGACATCAAAGATTACAGTTTATGAATTTGAACAAAGTGCCAGAGACATACAGAATCTTCCATCCCACTCATATCTTCTTAGCTCTTTGTTCATCCCTTTCTTTTGTATCAGTGTCTTATCCATGTGGCAAAATATAGATATAGCCTCTTGTTTTTCTGGTTTAGGGTTTGAAGATAGGAACATGTATTTTCCATGAGTCTACAGATGCAGGAAGATGTGACAGCAACACTGAGCAAGTGAGTTGGGGGAATGAGTGATAGTTAGTATCTGGACCTACAGAGCTCACTCTTCAGTGTAGAGGTCTCTTGAGAGCAAGGGATATGATGCTCGAACAAAATGTGGTGTCCATTCCTGTTGTTCTCCTGGGTCACATGGCCTTCCACACACACACCTGTATTCCCACAGGAGTAAGGCAGCATCTCAGGAACTGTGCATGCTCTCCTTGGTTTCTTGTACCTCAGATGTCAATAAGGGCTGATTTATTAAAATGTATGCAGTGAACGTGTTTGTTTTTAATCATAAAAGGCACAGTGGCTTAAATTTTATTTGCTACAGTAAAATACCTGTAACATCACTGCAGATATGCAAAGCAAAGGTTAAAATGCACACATCTGATAGATAGCTCAAACAAAAGATATGTATCCATGACAACTAAGCCACTAAGATCCTGTGATTTATTGGTATGTGAATAAGATGCTCCTTGGTGGTGTGTACGTTTCTGTAGGAAAATGACATGCAGTTATCCATATAAAATTTATGTATCTGCAAATGTAACTGCATTACAGATTGCTGAACTTGTTTATGATTTAATTTAAGAAAAGTACTAAAATTCCTCATGCCTCAGAAATGATACTGGCTGGAATACATTTTTCTATTCTTTGCTTTGATTTTTATGTGGGGGAAATGGCTTTATTTTTTTTGTTTTTATTTCTTAGGCTTTTAGAGAAGAAAGTCAAAGGCAAGAGATACTTTGAATAGATTGTCAAAAAATGTAGACATGAAGCTATTGTATACCTGTTTCAGTAGAGAAGAATAGATTTGATTTTTACTATATATGTAGGAATTGTGCCCTAATTTTTTTTTAATTGCCACTTGCATCCTCTTTAGTAAAGATGTTTAGCGTTTCAATTTTAGCTCTGGACAACTCATTGTTAAGCTTTAACACTTACTAATGTCCATTTGCTTCCCTCTTCTCTGTCTCTGTTACTCTTAGGTGGGAGCACTTTCTAAGTTCCAAGTGTGTCTCAGTTTACTTGTGCAGAAATTTAGAGCAGATCATAAAACTCAGGGATTGTTTACAAAATATTATAAATTGACAAAAAGAACCAGGCTACTATTCTTCCCATTTTGTGATTGCTATGATGTTGTTAACTTGTGCAGGCCTAGCCATTTCTGCCACTATGAAAGACTGTCTTGCCTACATAGCTCAGGTGCACACGGTCTTTATCTAACACTCAAGGCCACACCTATATTGCCTCAGATTTCTTTTCCAATCTTCTGATTAACAGCCTCAGATCCATTCAAACTGGGTCAATTATTTATGAATCTATCTCCAGGATTCAATACACTAAGGGTACATGGTTAGTGATAAATATTAAATAGGAACATTTACATGCCTGATAGGGCAATTCCTGGTGTCACAGGGACTGTTATCATTTTCTAATACAAGTTTCCTTCTAATTTATTTGAAATTTACCTGCAGGGTCTGCCCCTGGTTTCCAGGAGCATGGTGCTGGTCAGATTAAAATCTCCCAGCTTCTCCCGTGGAGTCAATACACATCAGTAAGATGCAAGAAATAGACTTTATTTCAGTGTTTCAAGGTTGATAAACACAGTAAGCTGAAAATATCTGTAACTAGAGAAATAAACACAGAATGGCAATGCAATAATAAACACCCACACTTTCCCTATGTGAATATAATGCAAGGTAGATCTTTTAGAAGTTACGTTCAAGATTGTATCATGGGAAAGAGGACATTGAAAGTCAGGGGTCAACTTACATATTATGTCTGGCATAACCCATGGCTATTGGAAAGACAGTGCACATGTACACAGGTCTAAAACAAACAGCTATATTGAATCATAACTAAAGGATATATCAGGGACTTAATGGGAAATAGGAGAAATGTCAGAGAAAGTAGGTGTATTTACCACTTATTTATATGTAAGATAGAGGTATGCACTGGAACCAGAAGAGTAATAATTATCCAAAATTATAAGATAGATGAAAATGGACATGAAACAAATGGAGACAGAGCTAGAGAAATGGTTCTGCAGTTAAGAGTTCTAGCTGTTGCCAGGCGGTGGTGGCGCACGCCTTTAATCCCAGCACTCAGGAGGCAGAGGCAGGCAGATCTCTGTGAGTTCAAGGCCAGCCTGGTCTACGGAGTGTTTGCCAGGACAACCTCCAAAGCTACACAGAGAAACTCTGTCTAGAAAAAACAAAAGGAGTTCTAGCTGTTTTTGCAGAGGACACAGAAGAAATTCTCAGCACCCACATGGTGGTTCACAACTGTGTGTAACTAAACTTCCAGAGAATTTGATGTCCTATACTGAACTTCACAGACATTTCACCTGTGTGGTGACCAGACATCCATGCAGGCAAAATGTTCATATGCATAAAATACCATATAATAAAATTACAATAAAAATTAACAGAGAGAAGTGAAAGCAGAATTATTTCACTTATTCAGGTTTGAGAAACAGATAAAATCAAAGAAAGAGGTTTGGAAAGAAAAGGAGGTGAGATTATAAAGTTAGTAGGGAGATTAAAGCCACTAACTAAGTTTTTTCTTAATGTTAAAATACATTAAAAATTCATGTGGACTGATAATAAATAATTCAATGAGGTAATGAGAGGGGCAGAACAAAATAAAAAATATATACATACATTTAAATATTTACATATTATGGCTAATAAATGTTTTACTATATATGTACATATATCAGTACACATATTCATACAATTTTCCAGACATTTCTAAATAAAATAGAGGAAAACAAGAAAGCATATCTGTGCAAGTATTTTCAGGTATACTATGACAAGAACTAGTCAGCAAAAGCTGTAGTTGGTCCTTTTTGTCTGGACTGCTGGCTCCCCAGTAAAGACGGGAAAAGTGATTAGTTATAAAAACTTGAGCTTGGCTTAGGCTTGGTACCAACCTCTTAGAACGTAAATTAAAACATTTCTATTAATCAAAGTATTGCCACATGACCTGTGGCTTTACCTGTTCAGCAGCATGTCTTGTTTCCTATGAGGTTCCTGGCAACTCTACTCTTTTTCTTCTTCCCAGAGTTCCCTCTGTCTGGCTCTCCCTCCATACCTCCTGCCTAGCTAATGGCCATTCAGCTATTTCTTAAACCAATCAGAAGGTGCCTTCCTTGGCAACGGTTTAGTCTAACTGAGCTTGCTTGCTATATTAATGGAGACCAGGGTTAAGGGTGGGAAATGGGGGGTGAGGGGGCTACTTTTCACTGTGTGATCGATTCCTTGTTGATCTCTCTTTGAAGCAAAATCAATGTGTGTCATATTCAAAAATAACTTGGAAAGAAGACTAATTATACTAAAATAGGAAGCAAACAACACAATGGCATAGCAATCGTCAATGACGTGGGAACACTGAAGCCAAGTAAATAGTAGCATTCTTCCCAAGAGAGTACCTGGAAAACTAATATCAATGTCATCAGCTTTACTATTTGGGTACATTGGTTTCCACTGCTCTAGTTATAGCTGTGAAACCATACCATGTTCCCCACAAGGTCACAAAAATAACTACATTCTGGCTTCCTATAAGATAGGCTCCAATGGGGGAAATGAGTATTAAATGGAAAAAGTAAAAAATAAAAGTAATTTGGGTGATCACTAAAAGAAATAATTCTTAGTACTATTCTGTGAGTTTCTAGTTTCATTATTGGTGACTTACAGGCATGACACACTGGCATGGTGACACTTGTGTGGCCTCAGGTGAATGCCAGATTGTTTTGTACAGTGAAGTACAGTAAAGCCTGGCTAACATATAGGACATTATTTACTTTTCTGATAGAAATGACATCATAAAAGTTAAGAAATAACAATTTAAATCAGGAAGAGTTTGTCTAGAGTTTAAGGGCCAAGATCATTAGAATAGGACAGGACTGCCTATATCAGGTGCCCAGTCAGGAGGTATAAGGAAGAAAATGCTTCTGGTTGTTGTGTTTTTTATTTTTTATTCCACTGGGGACCAGAGCTCACAGATTGATGCTATGCACATTCAATGTGACCCTTCCCTCCTCTGCTAAGCGTCTATGGGAACAAGTTTGCAGACATGACAGTGGTGTGTTTCCTAGGTGATTCATAAGTTCCTCGGGCTGACAGTCAAGATTAACCACTGCACTATAAATAGATAAACAAACAAACAACTACAATGTGGAAGGAACACAAGTATTAGAACACAGTCAGAAGGATGCCTGTCCCCCCACAGTACAGTAACACAGTCAGAAGGATGCCCCCCCCAGAGTACAGTAACACAGTCAGAAGGAAGTTTGCCCCCCTACAGTATGGTAACACAGTCAGAGGGATGCCTCTCCAAAATAATTGGCAAACATTTTCTTATGGAGTAAATTTGAAATACCTTGATTTAGGAAGAAATAGAGAAATCTGAATGCCGGGTAGAGCTAAGAGCTGAGAGTAAAAGAGTTGCATTTCTTCCAGTGGGTGCAAGAGGGTGCAATACTCTGATGGGTCTCACGGTGTGCCTGAGGCAGCCCCTCTGCAGGTGCCTGGGAGCAGGATTAGCACAGCCATGTCAGCAGACTTGAGGTTGATTAGTCCTCACTGGCGAGTCAATCTGCCGGCAGACCCCAGAGCAGGAGTTTCCATAGTGGGCAGGAAGAAGTTGGACTCAAGGTTGCTTGTTCCTCAGGGGTGGAGTTGACTTTGGGAGCCCCCTCCACATAGAGGGATACTCTCTCAGTCTAGAAACTGGCCTAGGCGTCATCCCAAAGGATATGACAGACTCTGAGGATCCCCCATGGAAGGCCTCATCCTCCCTTGGGAGCAGAATGGGGTTGGGATGGGGGCCTGGGGGGGGGAGCTCAGGAGAGGAGGCGAGGGAGAAGGAGCTGGGATTGACATGTAAAACAAGCTTATTTCTGATTTAAATTTTTAAAAATGAAAAAAAGAATTGTATTTCATAGTCACTAACAAGTTTCTTCAGAAGCTGGATGGATGGGAA
Organism: Cricetulus griseus; assembly: GCF_003668045.3. Taxonomy (NCBI): domain Eukaryota; kingdom Metazoa; phylum Chordata; class Mammalia; order Rodentia; family Cricetidae; genus Cricetulus; species Cricetulus griseus. Next base: position 3,864,011 of record NW_023276806.1, read on the forward strand.
AGACAGACACCTTTATCCAGTGAGTGCTTCCTGTGGTGGAAACAGGGAGGACATGGGATACGGTGCCAGTAAAGTCAAGGACGACTGTGAATATTTTATTAAGTGCCTATATTTATAGGGAAAATGAGGCTTTAAAAATGAAGAATTTTCCCAGGTAGAGTCCTGCCACTGTCTAGTTACTTTTCTGTTGCTCTGACAAAATAATTTGGCAAAGGATATCTTAGGCAGAAAGGGATGATTTTGCCCACTGCTCAAGTGTGCAGCCCTTGTGATGTGGAAGTCACCATGGCAGGAGCTTGCACTGCATGGTCAAACATGGAAGCGATGAATGTGGTGTTCAGGGCATGCACACATCCCTTGCTGCTTTATAGTCCTGGGATCTAACCTGGGGACAGCCCCACCCACCTCGATGAACACAGGCCAAGTTGACAAGTGACAGTGACCATACTCACTAATTTTACACAGTCACCACTCATCCATTTACTTGCAAGAGGAAGGTGTTGTGAATATCCAGCTAGTGTCTCTGTTCTGCTTCCTGTGTCTGTAGACACATTTCTCTGTCCAAATCCGGGCTCACGTTGTTCTCATAATAACTCCAATCTTCTTCTGTCTCCATTTCTGCTGGCTGTCCACCTCCCTTTGCTGACTTCGCTGACTCCCTCGAAGCAGACAATGGCAAACAGAATCATGTGCTCTGCCCATCCACACTCATCCCCACTCACCCTTCCCTTCCTGTCTCAAGCTACTGTTTTTCTCCTTGTCCGGCTTCTCTTCATGCAAAGTCGACTATGTTTCTTTAGCCCTGTGTCTTTTTTGATTTATGGTCTTCATTTTTTTGCAAATATTTATTTTGTTTGTCATCTAAGGCAGTGACTAATCTATACTCTGGGATTGCAGATGTATGCCCAGTAGATTAATTCTTCAGTCTTATGAGCCTTACATTTCAGTTGGGATTGAGGCAAGAGAACACTGATCAAATAAACATTTGCCAGATGTTAGACAACACTGTGTTGCATGGTAATTATATGACAAATATTCCAAGTAACTCCCAAAACAATATATGATATTGCTGTTGTCCTTTGTTGCCTCCAGAATATGAAGGTAAACACCTAATGCTGAAGACATCACAAACACACAGACACAGTGCTTGGCAGAATCTTGCTGGATCTTCCCTGGAATTTTGCTCCCTTAGTACTAACTCTCAGAGTATTGGAAGGGAGAAAAGCAAGCCTGGAAGCACCACAGACAGGTTCAACTTTATCCCAATTTTCAAACAATTTCTCACACAGTGAGGCCTTTCTTAACACTTTCATTCTCTTCCTTACTCAACTTCCATCTCTTCTGCTTCAACCTTTGTGCTTCCATTCAGTGTAGGATGTTTTGGTCAACCTACCTAAATGTGCTCACCGACAAAATGCTCCATGGCTTTTCCTTTATCTGGTGATGTGTTGATTGCCTTATTCCTCCTGGTGGGTATTTGCAATGAATATGCCATTTTAGGTTGACAGTTCTTTACTTTTAGCTCTTGAAAGATGTGACATCCTTCCTTCTGGTTTCTCTGACTTCTGACGCAGTCAGCTGTCATCTAAGCTATTTGCTCTCTGTAGGTAATACTTTCTTTAGTTAAGACAGCTTGAATTTTTTCCAAGCAGTTAGAAGTTTGATAATGGTATGACTTGACATGTATTCTTATGTGTTTTCTTAGTGTATTTCATTTGGAGCTTTTGCTTGTGCCTCAAACTGCTTTTTGAATATGCACACTGTGTCTGTCTCTATCCTCAGCTTTTTGAAATACGAAATAACTATTCCCTCAAATACTTTTTTTTAAAAAATAAAAGCTACTCCAACTGCCTTTTATCTCCTCTTCTTTTGGGAATTTGCTGACAATGGAATCAGACCTCTTGGGAGAGACCCAAATGTTTCAATGACACTTTTTCTCAGTCTCCTTCCTCTGTACGGCACAGGTAAGGTTTGTTGTTGGTGATAACATCTGCTCCCTGCCTCTTCTTTTCTTTTTTCAGATTGAGATGCCTTTGATGTAGGCTTCATGAAGAATTCATGGTTCAAAACTGGACATTAGATTCTATTGACATTGCTTGTTTTACTATCTCAAATATAGTACATGCAACCTGAAGAATGGTGACTCACTCATTTCCATGAGGAACCTGTGATTCTAGGATGGAAACCATTGACACGCAGGGAATGTCCTAATGGACTTTGCACAGGACAGTAGCTCTGCCTCTCCACCTGGAGATGCAGAAACGAAAAGATTGTTGAAAGACTGATAAATTGTGGCAGCAAGGTTTTTAGAGAATTTTTTCACCATAGGATGAAGTCCATAACTAGTAGCAATGACAGGCTTTTTTATCACTGAACATAGAGCAAAACACATGCAAGGGTCTCCCATTCTCCTTCTGCCCATCAAGGATGGTGTCCAGAACCTCATTTGAACTTTGTGGAGTGGACTGTGAGTCAGTCTGGTCATGTTTCCCTGGGGTATCACTGAGACAGATATGTTCTTGTCAAACAATTTTTGTCTTTCTGCATTGGGGAATGTATAAATGGTTTGTGTTTTATGGACTGTTGACATGTGCAACTCACCTGGCTTCTTCAGTATTAAATCTGGATATCAGAGGAGAAATGCCCTCTCTGTGAACTTATGACAAACTCATTTTTCACGTTTTCAGGTCTCTGTTAATCTTCCACAATCCCTCTGGAATTTTAACTCTTATATGTGATAATTATCAAGTGAATGTGTCCATACACATACATTTGTAGACATATAATTTATAGATGATATAACACATATCATAAAATTACTTTGATAATATACACATAATAATCATAGATTAGCATGTGGCATAGAGAAACCAATGCCAATCCCATCTTCTCAAATAAATAAAATTTCCATATTTATTTCTTATAAATTACATCATAGTAAGTGATCTTTATGATTTTTGGAAGTATCTGAACAAAAGCATGATAACTAAGATGCTGCCCAATGTAGTAAAATTATATCTAATATACAACTAAGACCTCTGCCCATTATTTTGCATGTATCCATGACAGCTATGAATGAGGACCAAACCAAAATAGAAACTAATTTAAAGCCTATAAAATATATTTGCACACTTTTGTAGGTCTTTCGAGATGTTTGAAGCATACATCTTCTAGGTGACCATGTGGTTTCACAATGTCACTGTAGTTAATGGCTTCATTCATATGTCCTTGAAGGATTAGTGTGTTTGACTGTGTGTGGTGTGTTTGAGAGAGAGAGAGAGAGAGAGAGAGAGAGAGAGAGAGAGAGAGAGAGAGAACACCCTGATGTTTCTTTCTTTCCCCATAAGAATGCTGATCCTATTGGATTAAGATTATCCATCATTTTTTTGTGATATCCAGGATGAAAAAGAAAACATATCTTTTGATTTTAATGGTGACTGTAAAATTCCTGTTTTCTGAGTTACTATTGTTAAACCCTTATTTTGTTTAATTAGTAAGTTAAATTTTATCATAAAGAAGTTCTATTTTCAAATACATTCACATTAAGTATTCAGTTTGTGATTTGGTCACACATTGTGGCCTATATTCCAGTTTGACATTTAACTGTTGTTCTTGGGACAGTAAGACCTCCTGTATCAATCATTGAGGTCAAGGCCAAAATGGGCAACTTTGTCTCAAAAGAAAACTTAGAGGCTGAGGGGAAGCTCAGTGGAAGAGTATTTGCCTAGTCTGTATATGACCCTAGGATAAATCTACAATTCTGCAGAAAATAACCAAAATATCCAAACATCGCTGTTTTCATTCTTACATAGTTAGTCATTTCTGTACATACATCTGTCAGGAATGGTCTCTTGAAGATCTCTCCTCCTGTTCCAATCTTTGTTATTAAAATATCTTTAGTGCAAAACAATTGAATGAGTATGTCCTTCCTCATTTTTAGAAAAATCAAATAGAACTTACATTTCTATATGTGTAGAAATGTTATATATAGTATATATGTTACATATATTTCTCCATGTAAAAATTATGTAGTTTTGATCATTACTCATTTTGTGGGGGCAAGCCTGTGCCACAGTATGTCTAGCTGGTCCTGAGACAACATGTAAGAGTCAGGTCTTCCTTCCACCATGGGGTTTCTGGAGGAAGATGCAGGTTGTCAGACTTGGTGGAGGCACCATTATCTGCTGAGCCACTGCATAGTCCCACTGCCCAGGTAATTTGGTCAGTTTTTTTCACCCTATGTTCAGGCAAAGAGTATCACTCTATGTCATAGGTAGCTGAAACACCCTCATGCTCATTGATAGGAAGATCTAATCTTGTAAAAATTGGCCATCCTGGAAACAACTTACAGATTCAGTGGAATCTAAATCAGATTTCCAAGCCATTCTTCATAGACATTTTAATAAAATCTCAAAAAATAAAATAAAATTAAGAATTACAAAAATTGGACTCTTCCTTCACCTTCTTCTGCTGGCTGGACCCCTAATGAGGTGAGTGTACCTTTTCCTCCTGCCCTACTCCTACCCAACTTCCCATTTACCCCAGATCTCTCTGGGCCTGAGCCTGCTTAGTGTGGACCCTCCCAGGCAGGGAGGACCTCCCTGACTCTGGAAACACCTCACTCTTCCTTCCAATTTCCACCTCCATCTGCCTAACCCTTATCTGGTTGGGAGATTACCAGGAGAGTCAAGACTATCCAGAGCTGCAGACATTGAAGTCTTGGTCCACACACACCAGTGGATAGCAAGCAGAGATAGAGAGACCCAACCTGCACCCACTGGAAGAAGACATGGGAAGAAGACTGAATAAGAACACATTCAAGAACAGAAAGACCAATATGACACCACCAGAATCTAGGGACTCCACTCCAGCAAGGTCTGAAAAGCTCAACCCAGAATGAAGAAGAGATGGACCTCAAAACTTATCTTAAGAAGATGATAGAGACCTTTAAAGTGGAAACAAGAAAATCCCTTAAAGAAACAGAAGAAAAAACAAGCAAAAAATTACATGAAATAGAGGAAAAGACAAGCCAAAAAATTCAAGAAGTAAACTAATCTCTTAAAGAATCTAAAGAAAGCCAAGAAAAAAAAAAGTGAAGGATGCATTCAAAATAGTTCAAGGCATGAAAGATGAAATAGACACACTAAAGAAAACAGAACAAGGGGATCCTGGACATAGAAAGGCTGAATAAATGAGCAGGAACTAAAGATGTGAGTACAGCCAATAGAATTCAAGAGATGGAAGAGAGAATCACCGTTGTTGAAGACTGTCTAGAAGATATACAGTCATCAACCAAAGAAAATCTCAAGTCCAACATATCCCTAACACAAAATATCCAGGAAATATGGGACACAGTGAAAAGACCAAACTTAAGAATAATAGGTATAGAAGGAGGTGAAGAAACACAGCTTAAAGGTACAGAAAACATATTCAAAAAAATCATAGAAGAAAACTTCCCCAACCTACAGAAGGATATGCCTATGAAAGTACAAGAAGCTTACAGAACACCAAACAGACTGGACCACAAAAAGAAGTCCCCTCAATACATGATAATCAAAACACCAAACCTACAGAGTAAAAAGAAAATATTAAGAACAACAAAAGTAAAAAGCCAAGTAACATATAAAGGCAGACCTATCAGAATCACACCAGACTTCTCAATGGAGACTTGGAAAGCCAGAAGGTCCTGGTTAAATATCCTACAAAAACTAAGGGAGGATGGATGTCAACCTAGACTACTGTACCCAGAAAAACTTTCAATCATTAAAGATGGAGAAAACAAAATATTCCATGAAAAAAACAGATTTAAACAATACATATCCACAAATCCAGCACTACAGAAGGTTCTGGAAGGAAAACTCCAACCCAATGAAGATAATTACACTCACAAAAACATGGGCAATAAATAATCAAATTTTACCAAACATGAAAAGAAACAGGAGGAAAAATCCACACACAATGACACCTCCAACAATAAATCCAAAACAAACAAGAACCAACAATCAGTGGACATATCCCCCAAAGTCAATGCGCTTAACCTGTCCATAAAAAGAATCAGGCTAACAGAATGGACACGAAGACAGAATCCATTCTTCTGCTGTATACAAGAAACACACCTCAACTTCAAAGATAGGCATTACCTCAGAGTAAAGGGTTGGGAAAAGATTTTCCAATCAAATGGGCCCAAGAAACAAGCTGGTGTAGCAATCCTAATATCTAACAAATTAGACTTCAAACTAAAATCAATCAAAAGAGATGAAGAAGGGCATTTCATACTCGTCAAAAGAAAGGTACATCAAGATGAAGTCTCAATTCTGAACATCTATGTCTCAAATATAAAGGCACACACATTTGTAAAAGAAACATTGCTAAGGCTCAAACCGCACATAAAACCACACACACTTTTAGTAGGAGACTTCAACACCCCACTCTCACCACTAGACAGGATCACCAGACAAAAATTTAACAAAGAAACAAAGGATCTAACAGAAGTTATGACCAAATTGGGATTAACAGACATCTATAGAACATTCCATCCCAAACAAAAGAATATGCCTTCTTCTCAGCGGCACATGGAACCTTCTCTAAAACTGACCACATAGTTGGCAACAAAGCAAACCTCCACAGACACAACAAAAAGTAAATAAATCCCCTGTATCTTATCAGACAACCATGCTTAAAAATAAGAATTCAACAGCAATACAAATTGCAGAAAACCTACAAACTCATGGAAATTGAATAACACCCAATCGCACCATTCCTGGGTTGGGGAAGAAATAAAAAAAAGAAACAAAAGACTTCCTAGAATCTAATGAGAATTTAGACACAACATAACCAAACTTATGAGACACTCTGAAAACAGTGTTAAGAGGAAAATTCATAGCACTGAGTGCCCACATGAAGAAACTGGAGAATATTCACACGAGGGAATTGACAGAACAACTGAAAGCTTTAGAGCAAAAAGAAGCAAACTCACCACGGAGGAGTAGATACCAGGAAATAATCAAACTGAGAGCTGAAATCAATGAAGTAGAAAGTAGGAAAACATTAAAAAGAATCAATGAAACAAAGAGTTGGTTCTTTGAGAACATCAACAAGATTGACAAACCTCTATCCAAACTAACCAATAGGGAGAGAGAGAGAGCATGCTAATTAACAAAATCAGAAATGAAAAGGGGGATATAAAAACAGACACTGAGGAAATCTAGAGAATCATCAGGTCATATTTTGAAAAACTGTACTCCACAAAATTCGAAAATCTAAAGGAAATACAATTTTCTGGATAGATATCAGTTATCAAAATTAAGCCAAGAACATTTAAGCAGCTTAAATTGGCCTACAATCCCTAATGAAATAGAAACAGTCATCAAAAGCCTCCCAACCATAAAAAGCCCAGGGACAGATGGCTTCACTGCAGAATTCTACCAGAAATTCAAACAAGAGCTAATACCAGTACTCCTCATATTGTTCTACAGAATAGAAGCAGAAGGGACATTGCCAAACTCTTTTTACAAGGTCACAATCACTTTGATACCCAATCCACACAAAGATACAAGCAAAAAGAGAACTACAGACCAATATCCCTCATGAACATTGAAGCAAAAATACTCAACAAAATATTGGCGAATCGAATCCAAGAACACATTAGAAAAATTATCGATTATGATCAAGTAGGCTTCATGCCAAGGATGCAAGAATGGTTTAACATACAAAAATCCATCAATGTAATTTACCATATAAACAAACTGAAAAAGAAAAACCACATGATCATCTCACTAGATGCTGAAGAAGCCATTGACAAAATCCAACATCCTTCATTGATAAAGATCTTGGAGAGATCAGGAATAACAGGAACATATCTAAATATGATAAAAGCAATAAACACCAAACCAACAGCCAACATCAAACTAAATGGAGAGAAAGTCAAAGCAATTACCCTAAAATCAGGAACAAGACAAGGCTGTCCAATCTTAATTAAAGTTCTAGATAGAGCAATAAGAAAAGAAAAGGAGATCAAAGGGATACAAATTGGAAAGGAAGAAGTCAAACTTTCACTATTTGGGGATGATATGATAGTCTACATAAGTGACCCGAAAACCTCTAACAGGGAACTCCTATAGCTGATAAACACCTTCAGCAAAATAGCAGGATACAAAGCTAACTCAAAAAATATCAGTAGCCCTACTGATCACCCTTCACAATATCCATAAGCAACATAAAATATCTTGGGGTAATGCTAACAAAAAAAGTGAAAGAACTGTACAGTAAGAACTTTGAGTCTTTAAAGAAAAATTTAAAGAAGATACCTGAAAATGGAAAGATCTCCCATGCTCTTGGATAGGCAAAATCAACATAGTAAAAATGGCAATCTTGCCAAAAGTAATCTAGAGAGAAATTCAATGCAATCCCCATCAAAATCCCAACACAGTTCTTCACAGTCCTTGAAAGAACAACACTCAACTTTATATGGAAAAACAAGAAACCCAGGATAGCCAAAACAACTCTGCACAATAAAGTGTCTTCTGGAGGCATCACCATCCATGACTTCAAGTTCTATTATAGAGCCATACTTTTAAAACAGCTTGGTATTGGCACAAAAATTGACAGATAAACCAATGGAATCGAATTGAAAACCCTGATATTAACTCACACACCTACAAACACCTTATTTTTGACAAAGATGCTAAATTTATACAATTGAAAAAAGATAGCATCTTCAACAAATGTTGCTGCATAACTGGATTTGGACATACAGAAGATTACAGATAGATCCATATCTGTCACCATGCACAAAACCTAAGTGCAAATGGATCAAAGATCTCAACATAAATCCAGCCACACTGAACCTTCTAGAAGAGAAAGTGGGAGATACACTCGAATGAATTGGTACAGGAGACCTCTTCCTGAACATTACACCAGTAGCATAGACATTGAGATCAGCAACTAATAAATGGGACTGCCTGAAACTGAGAAGCTTCTGTAAGGCAATGGACACAGTAAGACAAAATGACAACCCACAGAATGGGAAAAGATCTTCACCAACCCCACATATGACAGAGGGTTTAATTCCAAAATAGACAATGAACTCAAGAAGCTAACCACCAAAACACCATTCAATGAAATTAAAAAGTGGGGCACAGAACTAAATAGAGAATTCTCTATAGAAGAATCTAAAATGACTGAAAGACATTTAACTTTGTGTTCAAAACCCTTAGCCATCAGAGAAATGCAACTCAAAACAACTCTGAGATACCATCTTACACTAACCAGAATGGCAAAAAAAAAAAAAAAGAAACATCAATGACAATTTATGCTGGAAAGGATGTGGAAACAGGGGAACACTCCTCCAGTGCTGGTAGGAGTGCCAACTTGTGCAGCCACTTTGGAAATCAGTATGACAACTCCTCAGGAAAATGGGAATTAGTCTACCTCAAGATCCAGCAATTCCTCTCTTAGACATATACCCAAATAATGCACGTTCATACAACAAAGACATATGTTCAACCATGTTCATAGTAGTGTTGTTTGTAATAGCCAGAACCTGGAAGCAACCTAGATGCCCCTGAACTGAAAAATGGATAGAGAAAATGTGGTACCTTTATACAATGGAGTACTACTCATTGGAAAAAAGCAATGGAATCTTGAAATTCACAGGCAAATGGATGGAACTAGAAGAAACCATCCTGAGTGAGGTAACCCAGTCACAAAAAGGCAAACATGGTAAGTACTCACTCATATATAAATTTTAGACCTAGAACAAAGGATTACCAGCTTACAATCCTCTTCACCAAAGAAATTAGGAACCAAGAAGGACTCTAAGGAAAACTGCATGGACCCCTGAGAATGGGAAGGGCCAGGATCTCCTGAGCTAATTGGGACCATGAGGGTAGGGGAGAGGGAGCTGCCAGAATGAGAGAAGGAGAAGAGGGGAGAGGAGGGAATGGAGGAACAGAAATGTTGAGTCGGGTGAAGAATATAGGAGAGCAGGATGAGAGATACCATATCAGCGGGAGCCATTATAGGTCTGAGGAGACATCTGGCACTAGGGAGATTTCCAGAGATCTACAAGGATGACAATCTAGGCAATGGTGGAGAGGATAACCTAAATGCCCTTCCCCTATGATGAGACTGATGACTAATTTTTATGCCATACTAGAGCCCTCATCCAGTGGCTGATGGAAGAAGAGGCCGACACCCACAGATATACACTGGACTGAACTTTGGAACCAAGTTGCAGAGAAGGAGGAATGAAGATCAAATGGGTCAATTCCAGGCTGGTGAAACCACTGAAACAGCTGGCCTGAACAAGGGGGAGCACATGGACCCCTGACTGCTGTCTGGGAGGCCAGCATGGGGCTGATCCAGACTCCTCAATATGGATGTCAATTAGGAGGCCTCTGCACTCTAGTGGGCCCCTGGAAGGGGATTAGTATTTTTCCCTGGTGTAAGAAGGCACTTTTGATGGGGAATGTATTATTGTGTATGTTTATTTTATTGATTGTTAAATAAAATACTGTTTGGCCAATGAGACAGCAAGTTAGACAGAACTAGGAGTCAAAGAGGATTCTGGGAACTGTAGTAGAGAAGTGCTGATCCAGGCAGGAAGTGACATAGCAAGGAGACTCATATTTAAGCGAAGGAGAAACAGGAAGGGCCCTCTTTTGCCCTCTGCTCCTGCTCAAGATGCACGATGTGATCCTCCGGCAAGGAGGGACACCAATAAGGCATCCGATAAGATAAGTCTTATAAAATATATAGGTCTATGATAGTTAAGACTGAGCTAACAAATGAGAATCCTAGTCATTGGCCAAGCAGCTTTAAACCTAATACAAGTTTCTGTGTATTCATTTGGGCCTAACTCGGGCTGGCGGCTGGCATAAAACTCACATGTGGTGGTGGGGCTCAGGCAGCTTTTGGTGGAAAGATTTATTGTAAAACTCTTTGAGAGCCCAACCCATATCTCATGTCTCATTCTGGATACATGGGGAGGGCCTAGGCCAGCCCAGGATGATGTGGTGGACTTTGGGGTGCCCCCATTGAGGGCCCTACGCAGCATGGGGAGAGGAGGATGGATGGGGTGGGGGACAGGTGGGAAGTTGGGGGGAAGAGGAGGGAGAGGGAGAAGGGATTGACATGTGAAGCAAGCTTGTTCCTAATTTGAACTAATAAAAAAATACAAAAAAAAGAATTACAATAATCAATAATAGTACAAGTAGTAATGAATAAAAGTTGAACTACACAAGAACGGTCTTTCCTGATTTCAAACTGTAATACAGAGACATAGTAACAAAAACAGCATGGGACTGCACAGGCACACACACGTACGTAGATCAAGGGACTAGAACAGAAGACTCAGACTCAAGTTAATGCAACCATAGCTTCTTGATTTTTGACAAAGTTGTCAAAACAACATAACTTAAAAAAAGTCAGTGTCCTCAACAAATGGTTCTGTGAAATATGCCTCCCAATAATAAGAAAGTGAAACTGGACCTTTATGTCTCATAGACAGAAATCTACAATGGTGAGTAAGTGCCCATACTGTGAAGATACTAGAAAAGTATTGTGGAATTCAGTTCACTGGTTTTCCAAATAGGATGCTGGAGTACAGAGCAGCCAGGATCTCATGAATTCAAAAGTTTCCATGCGTTTCCAAAAGCTCACCTGGAGCAAGTCAATGTTATATACAACCTAATATGGCAAACTTCAGCAAAGTTCTCACACTTTATAACCATGTCAGCAAAACTTAATCTTGACTATCAATATAAACTCCAGAAGTATGAAATGTAGAGAAGAAATAATGAGAGTAAATATGTATAGATTTTGATTTAAGATTTAAAACAAACAAAGCTGCCAAGTTATGATAAAAATAAAGAATACATTCCAAAATATGTTAAAACTTTGCCCTTTAAAAATATTTTCATTAAAGGATAAAAGCAAAAGTTACATTTTTAGAAAATATAGGTTAATAATATATGAAGGAATTGTATAAAAATTAAGCCTATTTAGAAGTCAACAGAAATTAAACCAGTCAAATACAAAATTGGCAATAGATCTGAATGTCCTCAAAGTATATAGAGAGATAAGAATATCAAATATTCTTAAGTATTAGTCTTTAGGGAAGATCAATTCTATGTTGGAATGATAAATTAACATGTAATAGAAATACTACTGTAAATAAATAAAAATCAGTTTATCAGCAAGACCTGATAGAGGAATTATGAAAGAAGGATCATGAGTCCATGGATCATGACAGGAGTACAAAATGTAAAGGCTGTTTGGTAGAGATGTCTAGAATGGCTCATTACATTAAATACATACTGGCCAAATATGTAGATAGTTCTTATAGTGAATAAATATTTTCTGTTCACACAAGAAAACTGAAGGGTTGCATTAACCTTATTGTTAATGGAGAAGACTGAGAAACCACAAAGTGCATTCACAGAGCAGACCATATTTTATGTGTGTGTGTGTGTGTGTGTGTGTGTGTGTGTGTGTGTGTGTGGGTGTGTGCGTGTGTGTGTGTCCTGCATGTATGTCTGTGCATCGCATGTGTGCTTAGTTCCCATAGCAATAAGAAGAGGGCATCAGATTCCTTGTAAGTAGGGCTGCAGGTGTCTGTATATTACCATGTACATTCTCATGAACAATCCTTGGGCCTTTGTAAGAAAAGGAAGTGTTCTTAACCACTGAGGCTGAGCCATCTCTGAAGCCCTCATTATTACATTTATGTGAAATTTTGAAAGAGTAAATCACCAGTTTGTAGGGCAGATCAGTGACTGGTGGCTCCAGGATCATGGCTGAGAGGAAGGAGTTCCTATGAGAGGATTTTCCTATGGTGAGACTTTCTGCTGGAATGCTTCTCTTGTAGCAATGATTCTGAACATTTTCAAATCAAACAGTATAGCTCCATGAATGGATTTAATGAAAATTACCAGGAAAATAAGCCTGATGATAATAGGGACTATAAACTGAAACAAAAATAATAACTTACTTAACTATATCCATAACTTATAAAAATGTGTATAAGGTAAGCCTGGACCAAGGGACATTTACTAATAGTCTCTGATAAGACAACAAAATGTAAAGAACAAATAAATCAATAAATTACAACCAAATAAATAGATACCCAACAACCATCTAATACTAAATTTGGTAAGGGTGCTATTAAAATGAGTTAATTAAAAAATCTGAAATTAATGTGTGTGGCTACTTTCACTGGCATTATAAGCATGTGGCCACTAAGAATTTTCTCATGACTAGTGAAAGAAGTTCATTTCAAATTCACAAACAAGACATAAAAAAACATTGTGGTAATAGAATGAAATGAACATACTATTATGAAAATGTGTATTTTTGTATCTCACAATTATACACACAATTAAGCATAGATAAGTCTGAGCATATAATAAATGTATTCTACACACACACACACACACACACACACACACACACACACAGAAACATGCATACATGCACACACATATAAGCTTTGATCTTATGCACCTGGAACTCTGATCTGTGACTTCTTAAACGCATCAAATATAATCATATTGCAATAGTTGACCAGGAATTTTCCATGATATCATGATGAAAAGGTCACAGAATTTCACATAATCTACACTTTAAATTTTCAGTGATATCAACTGTGGACTGGTCATGCAGGTTGGTTTGGATACTCTCTTGCAAGAGGCTGTGACTGGAAGGGCAACAATGAAGACAGCTCATTCCACAGCGCAGCATGTTGTTGGGTTATGTTGCTCAGTAGGCATGATACATTTTCCAAATTGTAATATTTCTGATTCTCAATGAGGATATCCAGGTCCTATCCCCTTCATGAACAAGGATCAGCATTATAGTCAAAGAATACAATAAGGATCCATGGATGTATAGTGGCACATATAAGTGAATGGATACAGTCAAGTGCAAGAATAGAAACAAAATTTCTTCACAGAACAATTCAAAATGGCAAATGTGGAAAGAATGGGTAAAATTGAAATGATGCTTAAAAGGCTCACCATAAGTGCTACAGGGACAATGTCACAATGACAGACCAGTGGCCAAAAGAAAATTACCTCCATTATGATAAATCTTTCTGCCAAAACCCGCCAAAGTTCTACTTCCACATGGACCGTCTCCGCCAGCCACCAGAGTTCTGTCCACAACATGGATGGATGAAATAATACAGAGACATATATTAGGTTCAAATGCTGCTTGGCCAATGACTAGGATTTCTCATCTGCTAGCTCATTCTTAAATATCATTAATCTATATATTTTATAAGACTTATCTTTTTGGATGCCTTCCATTGGTGTCCTCCCTTGCAGGTGGATCACATGGTACTGCTGGAGGATGTAAAGGGGAAAAAAGGGCCCACTTCCTCTTTTTCCTTCCTTAAATATGAGTCTCCTTGCTATGTCACTTCCTGTCTGGATCACCACTTCTCTACTACATTTCCCAGAATCCTGTTTGACTCCTAGACCTGTCTAACTTGCTGCCTCATTTGCCAAACAGCACTTTATTCAACAATCAATAAGATGAACATACACAGAAGTATTTTCCACATCACACCTCCAGTGCCTCCAAGTCTGAACTACCAAGTATGTCTCAGATGCTAAGATGTTTAACTTATGCCCATGGAGAGGTTGGTATTTCCCTTCTCCCAAGAGGTGAAACCTTATTCCCTTTCTCTTACCTATGCCACACAATGAATGACTGAATTAAAAAAATGCATAAAAGGAAAAGGGAAAAATGTAATCTTGTGGTGGAAACTCCTGGCTGCCACCATCTTAATCATGCGTCCAAGATGTAAACTGATCAATCAAATACTTTGTGTGACTCAAAGGGAAGGGGTGAGAAGGGCTCCCCCTCCGAATTACTTCCTTGAAGATCTGATTATTTTACTTAAATTATTAAACAAAACCAAAAATGAGTGATGGGGGCAAATACAACCTATGTGGAGTTTTCAGAAGTGTGGGTGTCAAAAAGGAACCAGTCAAGACAGAAAATTTCACAGATATAAGAAAAATTGTAGTGGTTACAAAATGAAAATATGTATCCTGACTTGTAACTTAGCACAGACTGACATTCATGGGACCCAAAAGGGCTACTGGAATCTAAATGTCATACACCAGTAAGTTAGTAACATGTCTCAGACATCCCTGCCATGGTTTTGTTAACTATTTCAGTTATGGGAGATGGAAGCCCTGATGGCAGCATCTCCTTACTCAGACATAGCAAACCATCAAAGCCACTTCAAAGTAGAAAACAAAAATAATAACCTCCCCAACCTCCTTTGCTTTATCTAATATCATCTTGGAGTAAAAACACAACTTTCAAGCTAGCTGTCTTCTATCACTGGAAATTGGTAGATTGGCAGAGACACAAAGACACCACTAATGGTTCTCCCGTTTCACACCTCACTGATAGAGTGCCATCACTAGACAGACCCTGTGGAGTGCTAAGCCTGCAAAGATTTCCCAGACTTTCCCAGTAATTTATCTCATACATGAAAATGTGCTGAATGTAGTGCAACTTTGACCCATTCTTACAGAGTTAGGTAATTCTACAATTATTCATAAGACATGTCACTTTCACTAGAAAATGAAGCTTTGTGATTTTATAGAAAAACAACGTAATCTAATTATATCATAAGAAAACATTAACGCATTTGACATTACCTAGAGGTTAGTGATGATTTCACAGCATTTGGTGGGGGGTAGTTTCATAATCTACACATATGTAGTGAAGCAAATTTAGCATTGCTCTAAAAAAAAACACTTAGAAATTTTCTTGTATTGCCTATAAATAACATAAAATTTCAGATTTTCTCATAGAGCACACATATTTGCAACATGTGTTGACTGCAGTGATGTCTGAACATTGTAAGAAAATACTCTTTTACTGTCACATTACTGTACTGCCTATTCATTGAACTACTTGAAAGCCGAAGATAAGTCCTTACAGGTTGGGGATTTTGTTTATTTTTTCTTGCAGTGTATAAAATGTCACCAACTTAACATGCTTAAATTTAAAAGCAGTCATAGCTTCACAGATTTAATGGATTGGGATCCAAAAATTATCTGGTTGAGTCATCATTTCATGATCAAAGTCTTAATGACAGCATAAAATGGGCTATCATCTCATCTGAGACACAGATAGAAATAATCTATCCCTGAGAACATGCAACCTGTTAACAGAATGTCTTTCCTTGTTTGTTGCTCCAAGAGGGGCAGAGGGCTCTTGCTTCCTGCAGGATAAAGGAACAGTCAGCTCTCAGAGGTGATCTGCTGTTCTCAGAGGCTTTGCAAGCATCTGTATAACATGGCGACTTCATGAATCAAACTCACTTCTGGTATCACTTCTGTGGAAGTGGAATTGCCTATAAAATACCTTAACTATGACTGTTACATCCTCAACTGATCAACACCACACCATAGAGTCCCATCTACATTCAACAGGCATTGGAGACCAAAATCCAGTAAAACAAAACAAAACAAAAACCTGTCATCTGGACCATTGAGAATCACCCAAAATATGGGGACATCGTGCTATATAAATATCACAAAATTCAGAATTCATCCTTGTATATACCCCAAACCAAGACACGAAATCAAGTTAACTCCTTAAATTTTCTTGCTAAACATTAACCTTTATAAATTTCATGATGAAAATGTTAGTAAGAATGGAATTATTTTTTTATGAATTCTGTATCATCATGCAAAGTCATTGTACTCTAAATCCAGCAGAATCTGTCATTTAAAGTATTGCATTAGGACATATGGGAGCATGAAGTCGAACTGCATATCATTATTCAATCATTATTCAAGACACAGCACCAAAGTCCAGGGGCACATGTTGCTGTATTTTTCTTGTCCCACCAAGTCCTGCCACCCTTCTCAGCCCCAAATAAACACACAGAGGCTATATTAATTATTAAGTTGTTGGCTGATTGCTAGGGCTTCTTATTGGATAGCTCTGTATTAATTATTAACTCTTTTCTATTACTAAGTATTTCCCCATGATCTTATCTTACCAGAGAAGGTTCTGGACTTGTTATTCCTTCCTCCACTACTTGGCATCTGTCTGTTTTATGGTCTTTCTCTGCCCTCATTTCCCAAATTTTTTCTTCTCTCCTTGTAACAATGAATCTTTACTCCATCCGCCCAAGCCCTGCCACCACGTGGGTGTTTCTTCCGGGCCACTTAAGTTATGCCCTCCACCATGTTAAGGTCCCAAGTAATACACAGAGACTTATATCAGGTACAAATGCTGCTTGGTCAATGACTAGGATTTCTCATCTGCTAGTTCAGTCTTAATTATCAACCATAAGACTTATCTACATGCACAAAATTTAAGTCCAAATGGATCAAAGGCCTCAACATCAATCCAGCCACACTGAACCTATTAGAAGACAAAGTGGGAAATACTCTTGAATTAATTGGAACAGGAGACAGCTTCCTGAACATTATAATAGTAGCACAGACACTGAGATCAACAATTGATAAATGGGACCTCCTGAAACTGAGAAGCTTCTGTAAGGTTAAGGACACAGTCAGTAAGACAAATGGCAGCTCACAGACTGGGAAAAGATAGTCACCAACCCCACATCTGACAGATGCTCGAGAGGATGTGGAGAAAGGGGAAAACTCCTTCACTGCTGTGGGAATGCCAACTTGTACAGCCACTTTAGAAATCAGTATGGTGGCCACTCCTCAGGAAAATTGGAATCAGTCTACCTCAAGATCCAGCAATCCCACTCTTAGGAATATACCCAAAAGAAGCACATTCATACAACAAGGACATCTGTTCAACGATGTTCATAGCAGCACTATTTGTAATAGCCAGAAACTGGAAGCAACCTAGATGCCCCTCAAATGATGAATGGATAGAGAAAATGTGATATATTTACACAATGGAGTACTACTCAGCACAAAAAAAAATGGAATCTTGAAAATTGCAGGAAAATGGATAGGACCAGAAGAAACCATTCTGAGCGGGGTAACACAATCACAAAAAGGCAAATGTGGTATGCACTCATTTATATGTGGATTTTAGACATAGAGCAAAGTATTACCAGCTTATATCCACACTGCCAGAGAAGCTAGTAAACAAGGAGGACCCAAAGTGTGACATACATGGTCCGATGGAGAAGGGGAAAGGGACAATGTCTCCGGAGCAAATTGGGAGCAAGGGAGGAGGGGAGGGAGGTAGCAGAATGAGAAGGGGAGAAGAGGAGGTTTGAGGATGACATGAGGGAACAGAAAGTTTGAGTAGGGGAATAGAAGAAAACAAGAAAGGAGATATCATAATAGAGGGAGACATTTTAGGTTTACAGAGAAATCAGGCACAAGGGTAAGTTCTGGAGATCTACAAAGATGACACCAACAATCTAAACAACAGAGGAGAGGCTACCTTAAATGCTCTCCCCTGATAATGAGATTGATGACTCTCTTATATGCCATCCTATAGCTTTCATCCAGCAGCAGGTGGAAGTAGAAGCAGACACCCACAGGTAAACACTGAATTGAACTGGAATCCAGTTGCAGAGAAGAACAAGTGATGAGCAAAGGGGCCCAGACCAGGCTGGTGAAACCCACAGAAACAGCTGATCTGAACAAGGGGGAGCTCTTCCTCCACAGACTGATAGCTGGAATACCAGCATAGGACTGATCCAGACCCCAGGAATGTGGGTTTCAATGAGGAGACCTCAGAAATATACGGGACTTATTCAGTACTTAACCGTAGCATAGGTGTGGACTTTGGGAGCCCAATCAATATAGAAGTATACTCTCTGAGCCAAGACACACAGGGGCTGGCCTAGGCCCTATCCCAAATGATATAATAGACTCTGATGACCCCTTTGGAAAGCCTCACCCTCCCTGGGTAGCAGAAAAGATATGTGATAGGTAGGGTTTTAGATAGAATGGGGAGGAGTAGAGGGAGTGGGAACTCGGATTGACATGTAAAACAATCTTGTTTCTAATTCAAATTTAAAAAGTTGGAAAAAGTTAATTAGTTCACAAAAACGATGTTGTGCCTTTATGAGCATCCTAGAATCTTCAGGATGCCCAGGAATCTGCCTCTAGGCATAAGTCATCACACCAGAGCTAATCCTAGTCCAGGTCAGCTCAGAAACACATTGCTTTTTGTATCAACTGAAACCATGAAGCATTACTGCCTAGAGTAGTTAGGATTAGGGGGTGGCTGTTAAGAAAGGACCAGCAGCAACAGTGTCCATCTGAGCGGGAGGGAGGGTTGTTAAGATGTTCCTCTCCTAGATACCTGAGTTGCAGCCTATTCAAACCACACTTCATCAAGTTCATTAAAAATAACCTAACTCAAAAATAGGGTTCATGAAACAAAACATCAGATAATGAAGTATAGTGGGAAATTACCAATACAGAGTCGGGTAGAAATATAAGGGTATTTAATAGGGAAAAGCCTTACTTACAGAGCAACCTAGCCAGCCAGCGTGGCAGCGGTCTGAATGCAAGCCAAAAAGAGAAAGCGCAAGAGCAAACACAGTCACACTACGTCACCCTGACCACGGCCTCACAAGCGTGGTCAGACACACCTGTAGCCAGCCCCTA
Source organism: Cricetulus griseus (assembly GCF_003668045.3). Lineage (NCBI taxonomy): Eukaryota > Metazoa > Chordata > Mammalia > Rodentia > Cricetidae > Cricetulus > Cricetulus griseus. Next base: position 3,883,600 of record NW_023276806.1, read on the forward strand.
AGTAGGCGTGGCTACAGCTTCCCCTACAATTCCCCTTTTAGTCTAAAAGAGGATTAAAAGTTAACAGTGTAAAGTATCCAAAATTAACAATAATAACGGTAAAATATAAGAAGATACAATAATCTGCTTATGTCACATCCTAACAATCTCTTTTAACTAAACCCTAAAGTCATCTGACAGAGGTATCCAAGCCTGAACACCTCCTTCCAATCGCAACCATAAACAATAGGAAGCTATCCCTAACTAGGTATATACACTATCCTAAGTGACAACAATGGGGAAAGGGGGCATAGCATTCTCCAAGTTACTTCCTGCTGAAATGGGATGATGATAGTCATGTGGGGTCCTGTAGGAAGAAAATGTTAGTATAGTGAAAGTCTTGAATGGATTGTATCCAGTCCATGTTAGATGGGATTTACTTGATTGAAGATCTTGCTTGAAATCCTCAACTAGATTGAAGTCATTTTGTCCATTTACACTTGATTCTTCATCATTATTCAAACTACCATCTAGAGCAGTATCATTTTTCACAATAGGCAAAGAACTATCTGTTGTTCCTGTGAGAGGTTGTCTCCCACTGCTATTGGGAATGACCCGACCTTTCTCAATGTGGGGGCCTTCTTGAGTCCCCCTCGGGGTTTCCTGACCTTAAGAGGTTTCCTTGTATGTCCCTGGTCAATCTACATTCATTGGTCCAGTGTCTGCCATTACCACATCTTCTACACAATCCAGAAGGTAGTGACCTTCTGTATGAGGCATTGTTAGAATTCGTTTGTCTACAATTTCTCTTAGTATATCCCATTTTACCACAGTTGAAACATCAAGGATCCTGGAGACTTCGTGGTCTCCAGGTGAAGGCTCTTCCTACCCAAGGTTTTGGTTCATAGTAGTAGTAACCTCTAGCCTCTTGGTACATATTATGACCTCTGTAAGGTGCTTCTCCTTGCCAAGCCCTTACATTCTCACCTCTAGAACTTTGAATTTCCCGTTGCCGTTTTAAGCCTTTGGAGATGGCCTCTCCTACCCAAGCTCCAGTATCTTCCACATTATAGTCAATGTTGGCTGCATACAAAACCCATTCTTCTATCGGAGCTGATCTGATCTTTAAAGGCAAAAATATTCTTTTACATATTGGGTTTGCATTTTCATAAGCTATTGTGTATATAATTCATTGTCTTGTTTCTGGATCTGTTACCTGTAATTCTACTGCCCTAGTTAACCTTTGTAAGAAGTCCTGGAACTGTTCTGTAGGTCCCTGTTCTGTTCTGGTATAAGCTTCTAGGCATTCTCCTGGCTCAAGAACCTTATCCCAGGCATTTAATGCTGCTTTCCTGCATAGAGACAGTATATTGTCATCATATTCAGCCTGAACCTGTGGGTCAGCATAAATACCCTGACCAAGAAGCTTATCTAGAGGGGCTTCAAAACCTTCCTTTATGCCCTGAAGCTCAAGGAGCTTAGCCTCTTCCCTTACTAATGTCTTCCACTGGATTTGGCATGAATTCTCAAGTACAGCTGCTACCAATCGTTCCCAATCTGTGGGTGTCACCCTGTCAAAGGTTGCCCATGAGTGTAATAGCTGTTTTACAAATGGGCTATGGAGACCATATGAGACAAGTGATTCTTTAATATTCTTAAGATCCTTCAGCTGTATAGGTTGCCATTCATAAGCCATCCGTCCATGAGGGTGTTTCTTAAAACCTGACTTTTCTACCATGGTAGCTGGGTACACTAATGGTCTACAAGTAACAACCTTAGAAGAATAGTCACGATACCTGGGTGGAGTAGGTGCCTGGGATTGGAGTGATTCTGCTTCTGAGGCATCCCAATGATCTTTAAGCCTAGTAATGATATCCTTTTGAAATGTTTCAATCTCCTTAATCATAGAAGATTCCAAGCACATTAGTGATTCTGTAAATTGCTCTAACTGCTCATCTACATGTTTTTCTAGGTCTTTAATACGATCATCCTTAGGCAGCATCTGGATGGCATAGAAACTGCCTTCTAGATATTGGAGTCTAGATTCGAGGTCATGATTTGCTGATTTTGAGTCCTCAGCAATCGACCGTATGGACCTATGTAATCTGTCAGCCCTGTA